>NC_051863.1:37577049-37694549 GCF_015732765.1 Culex quinquefasciatus
GATTTCGAACATTTTTAATTTTTATTTTTTTTATTTGGCTCAACTTTTGTAGGGGCCTTCCCTATGACCAAAAAAACTATTTTGTGTCATTGGTTCACCCATACAAGTTTCCATACAATTTTGGCAGCTGTCCATAAAAAAATGGTACGTTTACATTCAAACATTTGTAACCTTTAAGTGAATTTTCTGATCAATTTGGTGTCTTCGGCAAAGTTGTAGGTATTGTAGAGGACTATTGAGAAAAAATAGGTACACGGAAAAAATGCGGATTTTTTTCAACTTTTTTTTTCACAAAAACTCAATTTCCCAAAATATGTATTTTTTTATTTTCGAGATTTTTTTTATATGTTTTAGGGGACAAAAACCCGCAACTTTTGAGCAATCGATAAACATGGTCAAAAAATCTGCCACCGAGTTATGAATTTTTGAAAAAATAATGATTTTCGGAAAATTTCGAATTTTTTTGCAAAACAAATTTGACGTGATTTTTTTATGCAAAATTGAATTTCCAATCGAAAAGAACTTTACAGTTTTTTTTTTATAAAGGGATAGCTACCGAATGTTTGATTTAAGCGAAATATTTGCAGTTTTTCGTTTTTTTTTTTAAATAGTGACCATGAGTGATGAATTCTAAAATTTTATTTTTGAAATGTTCAGAAAATTTACTATGAAATTGTCTAAGAAACATTGAAGATTGGACCTCTGATTGCCGAAAAAGAAACATGATGATTGAAGTTTTCTAAGTCTCACCCAAAAAAAAACATCATTTTCTAATGTCTCCCCAACTAATGGTCCAATTTTCAGTAAAAAATATGAAACATTCTCGAAATATTCCGATCTTTTCGAAAAAAATATTTTGAAAATTTTTAGATCCAGTTTAGCATTCAAAATGGGCAATCAAAGTTTTTCCCTTTTAAAATGTTATTCCTGTTTATTTTTTTTTCAAAATATTTTTTTCGAAAGGTTCGGAAAATTTCACGATTGTTTAATGTTTTAACATTTGAAATCGGACTATTAGTTGAGGAGATATGGACATTAGAAAATTGTGTTATGTTTGAGTGAGACTTAGAAAACTTCAATTTTTTGTTTCTTATTATTTAAGCCGTCAAATTTGTTTTTGCATAAAAATTTGATTTTTTCCAAAAATCATTTTTTTTTTTCAGAAATTTATCACGTTTCTCTATGGCTTAAAAGTTGCGGATTTTTGTCCCCTAAAACATATCAAAAAATCTCGAAAATTAAAAAAATAGGATATTCGTCCCTATTTTGGACCTCTTAAGCCGAGCGCCCTTTTAATTTGATGTATTCTCAAATTCTGCTATAGGCAGCCTGGCTTGTATAACATGAATAAGTTGTTTTGTTAATGCTTATGCTCTTATTTAATCACATTTTCGACGAAAATACCTTATGTTTCTGTATAAACCCGAGAAACTGAAACATTTTTTGTCCCTGGTGAAATGCTCAATTTCGTTGAATTATGTTTGGTAGACCCAAAATAGGTACTAGGCCCAAAAAAGGGCCCTACGTTTTTTGGGAAATTCAGTTTTTGTTGACAAAAATGTTGATAAAAAACTGCATTTTTTTTGTTTGAATATTTACGTACCATTTTTGTATGGACAGCAGCCGAAATTGTGAATGAAAAAATGAATGAAAAACAAATGAAAATTAAATACTTAAAATAAAACAAGAAATTTATAAAACAAGAGAAGTTAAGTTTTTTGTAGAACAAAAGTAGCTCAATATGACCTCCTGAACACGGGAAAAACATAAATTTTCGAAATAAAATCTGGGCAGTAGAGGGTAAATGCCTGCTTCCATCTCATAAACGCTTATTCGAAGGTGCAACCATTTTCTTCTGAAAACCACTAAACATACCACACCACTTTCATAATCCTGCCTTCCAAACGGAGAGCAACCGTTCAGCATGTGGTTCCTACTCCGGCCTTTCCGCAAATGAACGTCGGTCAATCACCTGTGGCGGTGCTTTCATGGCGGCTCGTCGTTCTCGCAGACCTTCCGATGGTCAAAGCCAACCCCGAATCGACCCGATCCCCTATCAGTCCGTTCAAACAAGCCAGAAGTTGGGCCAGGCTTCCAAAAATGAGGCAAGATAAAAAAAAGAGAAAACCCAGGCCATTTTGCATATCTCTTGGATCGGATGTTTTTTTCCGAGAATGTTTGTTCATCGGGGTGGTATTGGGCCAGGGAAGAACACGTGTGTCCAGAATTTTACCAAGTGAGAGGCCACGACGTGATAGCGGTGGTATCCCTTCGATCATCAGAGCAAGCTGATGTTTTTGTTTAATTTTTATTAATAAAAAGTAGTTTATTTTGTTTTTACTTTAAATCTAGTCAACAATATTCTTGAAAATCATAATTAAAAAAAAACATCACTCATCAAGGGTTAAATTTGGGAGCTGCTCGTTTTCCGAAATTCCAGCTCACCTTCCATGCATAAATTCAGGCGAATTTCCACCACCACCAGTGAAAAGTGGCCGGTTGCTGCTGGTTTCGGTCCGCTTTCCGGCCGGATCCGCTCGAACGTGTGTATGACTGTCTTTTTGCTCTCCGGGCATTCCCTTCGACCGTTCATGACCTGGCAAACGGAAATGCAAAGGGCCGTTAAGGGGGGGAAGCCGCACAGACAGTCCAACAAGACGAGGATCATTTTATGATGGTGTGCATAAAAGTGTGGGGAGGGGGGGGGGGGGGGTTCATAGCAGCACCAGCAGAATCAACCACCGATCGGCGGGGTGGCACATTCCAGGATTGTCGGGTGGGCCACTATCTCTTGTGGTTGGCCAGGTTGGCGAATTGGCTGGTTCACAAGGTGCTCTTACCGGATCTAAATGTTACGGTGCAGTAAGGGCAGGGTTGTCATTTTGGGGATTAAAAAATAGTATTTCAGCTTTTCATTGCGATCACTTTTGAAAAGTACTAACTTTTTTTCAATTTTTTTTATCTTTACAGGTGAGCTCATCGCACGTTGATGGAATCTTTATTCTGGTAACGGAAATCATAAATCAAAATAATACTGTGAAAATAACATACCTGGCAAATTCAATATATTTCATATTTTTTTTTATTTATGAATCTATATTTATTGATTAATTGTTTGAAAAACATAAAAAAATATGTAATTTTTGTTAAACAGTTTCAAACTGGTATGATCTTAACGTTTTTGAAATTCCAGATTACTGCTTTCATCCAGTCAGAAAGAAATACCGCCCTAAAAGCACAAAAATTTGTTTACCACGGTTTCTGGTACCTTGGGCTCAAACGGCACCAAACGGACTAAGGGCAGCGGGGGCCATGCAGGATGGTATCGCAAAACGCGAAAACAACCTGGAATGTGGCCGCTGGAAGTTGAAGCACCAACTTTTCAATGCCGGTTTTCACTGCTGGACGTTGAGCCACTTGTTTACGTGCACTTTTGCCGAAATAAGTTTGCTCGTTTTTTCAAAGGTATCCATAATTATTGTAGTTTTGTATTTTTGTATTTTTGTTTTTTTTTTTTGTATTTTTGTATTTTTGTATTTTTGTATTTTTGTATTTCTGTATTTTTGTATTTTTGTATTTTTGTATTTTTGTATTTTTGTATTTTTGTATTTTTGTATTTTTGTATTTTGTATTTTTGTATTTTGTATTTTTGTTTTTGTATTTTTGTATTTTTTTTGTATTTTTGTATTTTTGTATTTTTGTATTTTTGTATTTCTGTATTTTTGTATTTTTGTATTTTTGTATTTTTGTATTTTTGTATTTTTGTATTTTTGTATTTTTGTATTTTTGTATTTTTGTATTTTTGTATTTTTGTATTTTTGTATTTTTGTATTTTGTATTTTTGTATTTTTATTTTTATTTTTGTATTTTTGTTTTGTATTTTTGTATTTTTGTATTTTTGTATTTTTGTATTTTTATTTTTGTATTTTGTATTTTTGTATTTTTGTATTTTTGTATTTTTGTATTTTTATTTTTATTTTGTATTTTTGTATTTTTGTATTTTTGTATTTTGTATTTTTGTATTTTTGTATTTTGTATTTTTGTATTTTGTATTTTGTATTTTTGTATTTTGTATTTTTATTTTGTATTTTTGTATTTTTGTATTTTTGTATTTTTGTATTTTGTATTTTTGTATTTTGTATTTTTGTATTTGTATTTTGTATTTTTGTATTTTTGTATTTTGTATTTTTGTATTTTTGTATTTTTGTATTTTGTATTTTTGTATTTTTGTATTTTTTTTTGTATTTTGTATTTTGTATTTTGTATTTTTGTATTTTGTATTTTTGTATTTTTGTATTTTTGTATTTTGTATTTTTGTATTTTTGTATTTTTGTATTTTTGTATTTTTGTATTTTGTATTTTTGTATTTTTGTATTTTGTATTTTTGTATTTTGTATTTTTGTATTTTGTATTTTTGTATTTTTGTATTTTTGTATTTTGTATTTTTGTATTTTGTATTTTTGTATTTTGTATTTTTGTATTTTTGTATTTTGTATTTTGTATTTTTGTATTTTTGTATTTTGTATTTTGTATTTTTGTATTTTTGTATTTTTGTATTTTTGTATTTTTGTATTTTTGTATTTTGTATTTTTGTATTTTGTATTTTTGTATTTTTGTATTTTGTATTTTTGTATTTTTGTATTTTTGTATTTTGTATTTTGTATTTTGTATTTTTGTATTTTTGTATTTTTGTATTTTTGTATTTTTGTATTTTGTATTTTTGTATTTTGTATTTTGTATTTTTGTATTTTTGTATTTTTGTATTTTGTATTTTGTATTTTTGTATTTTTGTATTTTTGTATTTTTGTATTTTTGTATTTTGTATTTTTGTATTTTTGTATTTTTGTATTTTTGTATTTTGTATTTTTGTATTTTTGTATTTTTGTATTTTGTATTTTTGTATTTTTGTATTTTGTATTTTTGTATTTTTGTATTTTGTATTTTTGTATTTTTGTATTTTTGTATTTTGTATTTTGTATTTTTGTATTTTTGTATTTTTTTTTTGTATTTTTGTATTTTGTATTTTTGTATTTTGTATTTTTGTATTTTTGTATTTTTGTATTTTTGTATTTTGTATTTTTGTATTTTTGTATTTTTATTTTGTATTTTTGTATTTTTGTATTTTTGTATTTTTGTATTTTTGTATTTTGTATTTTTGTATTTTGTATTTTTGTATTTTTGTATTTTTGTATTTTTGTATTTTTGTATTTTTGTATTTTTGTTTTGTATTTTTGTATTTTGTATTTTTGTATTTTGTATTTTTGTATTTTTGTATTTTTGTATTTTTGTATTTTGTATTTTGTATTTTTGTATTTTTGTATTTTGTATTTTGTATTTTTGTATTTTTGTATTTTTGTATTTTTGTATTTTTGTATTTTTGTATTTTTGTATTTTGTATTTTGTATTTTTGTATTTTTGTATTTTGTATTTTGTATTTTGTATTTTTGTATTTTTGTATTTTGTATTTTTGTATTTTTGTATTTTTGTATTTTTGTATTTTTGTATTTTGTATTTTGTATTTTTGTATTTTTGTATTTTTGTATTTTGTATTTTTGTATTTTTGTATTTTTGTATTTTTGTATTTTGTATTTTGTATTTTTGTATTTTGTATTTTTGTATTTTGTATTTTTGTATTTTGTATTTTTGTATTTTTGTATTTTGTATTTTGTATTTTTGTATTTTTGTTTTTGTATTTTTGTATTTTTGTATTTTGTATTTTTGTATTTTTGTATTTTGTATTTTGTATTTTTGTATTTTTGTATTTTTGTATTTTTGTATTTTTGTATTTTGTATTTTTGTATTTTTGTATTTTTGTATTTTTGTATTTTTGTATTTTGTATTTTGTATTTTTGTATTTTGTATTTTTGTATTTTTGTATTTTTGTATTTTGTATTTTTGTATTTTGTATTTTTGTATTTTTGTATTTTTGTATTTTGTATTTTTGTATTTTGTATTTTGTATTTTGTATTTTTGTATTTTTGTATTTTTGTATTTTTGTATTTTTGTATTTTTGTATTTTTGTATTTTTGTATTTTTGTATTTTTGTATTTTTGTATTTTTGTATTTTTGTATTTTTGTATTTTTGTATTTTTGTATTTTTGTATTTTTGTTATTATTAAAAAATATACAATCCGAGATTTAAGGGTTTATCGATTCCTTACACCATAGCGCACCTCTTTACAAAAAATGAAAACATTCGCTGATGTAGTTTTCGAGATACAGCCCTTTTAAGATGTTACATCCGATTTTCAATAAGAAAACCAAAACAATCTATTCAATTTGAGCATTTCAAAGAATATGCAATTCAAGATAATGATCTTTTTTGCTTCAAATGATTGTCAAGTATCTCTGGGCCAAGTTTCAGAAGGTTTGCTGATGTAGTTCTCGAGATACAGCCATTTTAAAATGTTATTTCCAACTTTTGCTAAGAAAATCTATAAAATCAGTACAATTCCAGCATTTTAAAGAATATGCAATTAGAGATAATGATTAATTTCATTTCATAAGACTGCCAAGTATCTATGGGCCAAGTTTCAGCAGGTTTGCTGATGTAGTTTTCGAGATACAGCCATTTTAAAATGTGATTTCCGACTTTTTCTAAGAAAATCCATTAAAAACTATAAAATTTCAGCCCTTTAAAGAATATGCAATTCGAGATAATGATAAACTTTGCTTCATAAGACTGTCTAGCATCTTTGGGCCAAGTTTCAGAAGGTTTTTTGATGTAGTTCTTGAGATACAGCCATTTTAAAATGTTATTTTCGACTTTTTCTAAGAAAATCTATAAAAACTATAACATTTCAGCATTTTAAAAAAATATGCAATTCGAGATAATGACGAATTTTGCTTCATAATACTGCCAAGTATTTTTTGACCAAGTTTGAGAAGGTTTGTTGATGTAGTTCTCGAAATACAGCTATTTTAAAATGTGATTTCCGACTTTTTCTAAGAAAATCTATAAAAACTATAAAATTTCAGCACTTTAAAAAGTATGCAATCCGAGATAATGATGAATTTTGCTTCACAAGACTGTCAAGCATCTTGAGACAAAGTTTCGGAAGGTTTGCTGGTGTAGTTCTCGAGATACAGCCATTTTAAAATGCGATTTCCGACCTTTTCTAAGAAAATCTATAAAAACTATAAAATTTCAGCATTTTAAAGAATATGCATTTCGAGATAATGATGAATTTCGCTTCATAATAGTACCAAGTATTTCTTGCCCAAGCCCAAGAATTGTTGAATATTCTTTGAAATGCTAAAATTGAATAGATTGTTTTGGTTTTCTTATTGAAAATCGGATGTAACATCTTAAAAGGGCTGTATCTCGAAAACTACATCAGCGAATGTTTTCATTTTTTGCAAAGAGGTGCGCTATGGTGTAAGGAATCGATAGACCCCAAAATCTCGGATTGCATATTTTATTTCATAATAACGATATTTTGAGCACCGTGCGCTGGCTTATGCCATGCTATTTTCCTGAAAAAAAAATGACAAAAAAGAATTGTTCTAACAAGCAAAGCCACCATGGCTGTCGACTACTGCGGCATTTGTATTCATTACAGTCCTCAGCGCCATTGTGAAACTGCTGTCGTGGTCAGAATCTACCTTTATGGTATTAAAGCTGGGAGGACTAGAACGGTTCATTGATTTTGAGAGTTCATGTGTCGATATTTTGGAGTTCTTTCCATTTCAAGGTATTTTTCGATCTTGAAAATGGAATTTATAAAACAAAACATGAACTGAAAATTCTGCATGACTATTAATTTTTAACCTTTGCTCCAGCAGTCAATTAATTCACTGAGGAATTTCGACCCTTCCGGTCAATCAACTACATGGGAAGAACACATTGCTGTGGAAACCAATCGTTATTACAGTCATCACTATTTCAACCAGATGTGAATTTACCCATCAAACCACCTACCTGCGAGCCCTTCGTGTCTCATTTTTCCGGCAGGAAAATCCTCCCTCCCCCTAAAAACAAAAATGCTGAATTAATTGACCATACGGCATAATTCATCGCTTTTTTCCAACGATTGCTGGAAAAACGTCGCAGGCGTTACGTGACCGTGACTTGGCCGTGAATGTTGTGGGACGAGCTTCACAGGTTGGGAGTTGGTAGGAGTCGGCACGCACGTGACACATCTTCCCCCCAAAATGCTAAACGTTCGTAATGAAAAAACAGTACCTCTGGCAGTGCCGGAAATTGACTTGCCCCTCCCAGTTTGCCCTTCCTTATTTTTGTACAAAATTTTCCGAAATCGAGGAAATGTCGCTGGGTGCCAATATCTTGAGGATCTTCTATTCTTTAACAAACTCACTCGCAGTGCGGAAAATGGCAAGAGTACTTTTACACCCACTACCCTTCGGAGTTGTTTCCAGTAAAATTGTAGGGAGAGTTGACTTTTGAATAATTTACGTTTTGCAAAACTTATCGATTACATAATATCCCAAGAAAAATTAAAAATTGGACAATAAAAAAACGTTATTTGTTCTCGCACAATAGCAAAGTTCGCCACGCTCCCCTAGCTAATTTTTCCACAGAAGCCAAAAGCAAATAGCACGTGGAAGGTGGCGAATCCATTATGCGAAGAAACATACTATAGACTCAATTTCGGTCGGTCCAACTTTGGGTAGCGCAAATTTATGCATGGATCGATCCAATCTGGCAAGTAGCTACTGTGTGGAAGTGGCACACCATCCACACACAGACAGAGGTCGAAAATCTGTTTTTATTTCCAAACTTTTCCATTGCAAACAAGGAGGGGGGGGGGGGAGGAGGTCGATTGTGGATGTTGTGAGGAAGAACATGTGAGTGTAACTCTGCGGAAGAAGATGCTTTCCCAAAAAAGCTCCCTTTCTATCTAGATCAGAGGCTCGAGTCTTTTTCGATGTGATTCAATTATCGCTGTCAATGTTGGTTTCCGATGGAGTCGAACGTTTCATTTAAGGTTTGCTTTGTACCAGTTAGTAGAGTTCACGTCTGAACGTTTTTGCCTCACGGTCTCTATGGTGACTTCAGTAGAAAATTTTGAAAAAAAAATTCTAACGAAATTCAAAATGAGTTCTGAGGCTTTTAGCACAGCACTGCTTAGAGCCGTTTCTGAGAATCAATTTACCAATGGTTCAGCATCACCGAACATTCCGGTTGAGTGGACACATCCTATCCATTACTCAAAAATTAGGCACTGATCTTGGTGGCACCTATAGAGGCAACATTAAGACCCCACTGTAAATCGTTTGCTGTTTCCGGACGTTGGTTGAACACAGTTTGCTTCGCAATTTGGGCTTTCTTCGAGAGAAGATTTTAGATTTAACCGTTCCTTTGGTTGCTTTGAATTCGAAAGAATCGCTGAAAAATTGTTGATTTTGACAATTGCCGAACTTAGAAATACATGAAAAAATAATATTGCTATAATTATTTGAACAAAATCTCAAAAATAAAATTTCAAGCACCCGTCTAAAAAAAGTTCTATAAAAAAATTACACCAAAAAAGTTAGGTGTCCTGTTGTCATTTTAAAACATTGTTGTATACAACATACAACATTGAAAAAAATCATTTTTATCTACGCAAAACTCCATTAATATGACTGAAGCGATTTCTTGGGCAAACATCAGTAATTGTGCCAATATTGAACCAAATTGGTTAAGGTTTGAGGATCACTTTGGATCGTTAAAGTTGGTAGATAGACCAGCCACCATCTAAAAGTATCTGTATCTTTAAAGGGTCACTTCCTAGCATGTTGGTATGTTCTACAAAGTTGTTCCCCAGTTCAAAACCTATCTCCTACTATAAGAATCAAGTCATTTCATCGATTTATAAAAAAAAATCCTAATACAATGTAAAAAAAGATAGTTTCCCATGGAAAATAAATCAAAATCCCATATAAATTTCAAATTAAAACTGGAGCTCCTAGACCTTACCAAATGGGCTCAAATTTTCAGGAGTGCTTCTGGGGACATAAAAGAACGAAATTCCGGTTGATGCAAGACAAAATAACAACTTTTGTCTTTTTCATAGAAACGTGAACCACGCTATTAGACACCTTCTTCAAATCGCTTATATCTCGTCAACTCTTGATGGTGCATTTTGGATTTTTTTGCTTTTCCCCATACATTTTTTTCGATTTTTGTCATACAAACTTCAGCGATTAAACCTTAACTGATTTGGCTCAAAATTGGCATAGTTACTTATTTTTACCCAGATAATCGAGCCAGGGGTTGTCTCTTGAACATTTAATTTTTTTTTTAATTTCTTGTCACGGGCTGTTCATACAAAATTGAAACGAAAAATCGGATCGATTTGGTGCCTTCGGCAATTAGGGCAATTTTATCATTTCATGAATTATAGCTTCCATAAACTATTTTTGACTGTTCCAAACTAATAAATACCGTAAACCGTGGTGATTTTGATAAGATTGCAATTTGTTGTTGGAATATTTTCCAACAGGCAAGGGTTTTCTCAAGATTTTTATTTTTAAAACATGTACTGGGGTAGGCAAAAAAAGTTTTTTTCAATAGTGTTTAGGAAAAAAGTTACGTTGAAAAGTCTTAGTTTAAATTCGGGGGTGATTTTTTCTTGTTAAACCATATTTAAGATGTTCAAACTTGATTTATACGTTAAATATAAAATCACTTAGGTAGCTGATATAGCTTTAAAGGAAACGAAAATCAATGTTTCAAGTTAATATTTTTTAACCAATTTCATACATATAAATTTCAGGTAAAATTGTTTAAAAGTTGAAATTTTGCCAGAAATTTGTTAAAACTAGTTTTGTTTCGAAATTTATCGATTTCTAATACATTTTATACTAAATTTGAACCACGAATCTCAAGTTTTCGCGTTTTGACATTAAATTTGTTAAATTGAAAAAATATTTTTTAAATTATGTTTCAAAGACACATATTATTTATTATTTACAAACTTATTTCGATTTAAAATCATGTCCATTGAAAAAGTCATGACATTTTGAGAAGTTTTAAATAATGACTTCCGCCAACATTTTCTTAACTATAGTTAACTAACTTTTTAAAATTTTATGGAAAGTTCTTTTTGAGGAACACTTCTAAACCATTATGTACGTATTTTAATTGCACTCTTCATTTTGCTGAAAAATCGTAAACCAATCAAAGTCACCCCGTTTATCGATAGCTTAAATAAAAGTGAACAAGCAACACTGATGTATCTGAAAATGTTGATTTAATAGCGGAAAACTGCAAAAGTGATGAGAATTGGTCGAACGGCTTAGATTGATTAAAATGGGTATATTTCCCCTAGGTAGGTTTTGATAGAAAACACACACACAAACAACAAGTTAAATGCCTAATCATTTTTTTATTTTCGATATTGAAAAAAATAATGTAACCTTATAAATCATTTTAGATGCAAATCAAGGTTGTTAATCGATAGAAATATCGTCAATAATATTATCGTTGATAAAATTTTCTTTTAACGATAACGATAAGGGTTATCGTTATCGTCGGGACGATAACGATAATTTATCATAATCGTTATTTCGATGATTCTATCGGCGATATTTTTTCAACGATAACGGACGATAACTTATATTTAATGTTTTTTTCTAAAATTTACTAAAACCAATCAATCCAGCTTAGTAATTTTTTTGATAATGATAATTTATTTAGTTTCACAGTATAAATACTTAAAAAACACAAAATACCGTATTTTTTTAAAGTACAGTCCAGACTCGATTATCCGAAGTTTCGATTTTTTTCGTTTTTTTTTTCTTTTCCTTGTTTTAAACATCAAATTCGTATTCTGCGACCCCATTTTAGTTAAATTTGAATAGTTGATTGCTTATTAAATAATAAAACGCATTTCACAACATTTCGTGACCGCCATTTTGGCCACCATCTTGGATTAAAACATGTAAATCACTTTAGCGTAGTTTGAAGATCATACTTAAGCACGAAAATCAAAAATAAGACATCGAACAATTTTTTTTTTTTCGTGATTCGATTATCCGAAGTGAATTTTGTCCGAGGCCTTCAGATAATCGAGTTTGGACTGTACTCTAATTTTGATAGTTTACAATATGGGTATAAAACGATTCCAAATTTTGCATTATTATAACAGTTTTAAGTTTTTTTTTTGAATGCAATACTCAAATTTTCACAACGTACCGTATTTTGTAAAATTAGTATAATCCGCAATACTGCCCATCACTGAAAATTTGGCAATTATGCCATGACTGCTTTTCAGAGAAAAACATGATTTTGCGTTTTTTTCTATATTTATTTAAAATTCACTAAAAATTAAAAAGTAAACTCGTAAAACCATTCGTGTAGTACACATAAGTTCGGCCGATAACAAAGAAGTTGTTTGTTTGAGGTGTGCGTTGTTAAAAACACTATTTAATCAAAGTAGCCATTTTTTCGTTTATTCTCCTTTCCAAATCTGCCGTTTGGCGAAACATTTTGGCTAATGTGTGACATTTGTGAGTAATTGATAACAAAGCTTTAGCAGATCTGATACGGAATTTGAAGAAAAGGTTTCTCGAAGGTGACAGCTGACAAAAGGAAAGCTGAAAAGCCACACTGTGACAACGGAACCTAAGGACAGGAAGCGGAAATAGCTGAAGGAATGTTTGGTTACGTGGTTGCCATGCGGATGGAACCATCAGATTTATGTTACAAGTTTGTCTGAGAATCGTAAAAAAAAACTTTAACCTGTTATCAGGGATGTGGATTTGGAGTCGGTGGAGACAGTTTTTGAAGAGCTCGCTACATTTTCAAAATTCACTGTAACCGGCTCCCGATCAGCAACGAACGGCAACGTTACCGAATTTATTTGGAAACATTCCTTTCCATTTTACACCCTATAGAATCGAATTTGCACAACTGCAATCAACAAAAAATGCATATTTTTTCCGGATTACAGCTAAGGGACCATCCACAAACTACGTGGACAATTTTTTGGGAATCTGATTCCCAATATTTTATTTTATTTTTCAATAAAAAAAAAACCATCACGAAAACTGTATTTTGACTCTAAATATGCTTTAATAATCAATTTAACTAAAACCTTGTTTTGCCTTCCTCACTGAGGTAAGGCTATAATCCTGCTCTAAAAATGAACTTTTTATTAAAAGCTCGAAGACCCACCTTCATATATACATATCGACTCAGAATCGAAAACTGAACAAATGTCTGTGTGTGTGTGTGTATGTGTGTGTGTGTGTGTATGTGTGTGTGTGTGTATGTATGTATGTGTTCAAAAATCTTGCCAAGTTTTCTCAGCACTGGCTGAACCGATTTTGATCGAACCAGTTGCATTCGACTTTGTTTAGGGTCCCATACATCGCTATTGAATTGTTTGAAGTTTCGATAAGTAGTTCAAAAGTTATGTATACAAATGTGTTTTCACATATATCCGGATCTCAATTATATGCATGTCAACGATGTCCGGATCTATCATCCAACCCATCGTTGGTTAGGTAATCAAAAGACCTTTCCAACAAGTCCACAACATTGAAGATCTGGCAACCCTGTCTCGAGTTATGACCACTTAAGTGATATTTATGTACTTTTTTGAAGCCGGATCTCACTTAAATGCATGGAAACGATGTCCGGATCCATCATCCGACCCATCATTGGTTAGGTAATCGAGAGACCTTTCCAACGAGTCCACATAATTGAAGATCTGGCAACCCTGTCTCGAGTTATGACCACTTAAGTGATATTTATGTACTTTTTTGAAGCCGGATCTCACTTAAATGTATGTAAACGATGTCCGGATCCATCATCCGACCCATCGTTGGTTAGGTAATCGAGAGACCTTTCCAACGAGTCCACGTAATTGAAGATCTGGCAACCCTGCCTTGAGCTATGACCACTTAAGTGATATTTATGTACTTTTTTGAAGCCGGATCTTACTTAAATGTATGTAAACGATGTCCGGATCCATCATCCGACCCATCGTTGGTTAGGTAATCAAGAGACCTTTCCAAAGAGTCCACAACATCGAAGATCTGACAACCCTGTCTCGAGTTATGACCACTTAAGTGATATTTATGTACTTTTTTGAAGCCGGATCTTACTTAAATGTATGTAAACGATGTCCGGATCCATCATCCGACCCATCGTTGGTTAGGTTATCAAGAGACCTTTCCAAAGAGTCCACAACATCGAAGATCTGGCAACCCTGCCTCGAGCTATGACCACTTAAGTGATATTTATGTACTTTTTTGAAGCCGGATCTCACTTAAATGCATGTAAACGATGTCTGGATCCATCATCTGACCCATCATTGGTTAGGTAATCGAGAGACCTTTCCAACGAGTCCACGTAGTTGAAGATCTAGCAACCCTGCCTCGAGCTATGACCACTTAAGTGATATTTATGTACTTTTTTGAAGCCGGATCTTACTTAAATGTATGTAAACGATGTCCGGATCCATCATCCGACCCATCGTTGGTTAGGTAATCGAGAGACCTTTCGAACGAGTCCACATAATTGAAGATCTGGCAACCCTGCCTCGAGCTATGACCACTTAAGTAATATATCTGTGTACTTATTTTTCTGGACTTTAAAAAAATAGCTGAAATATGTGTCCTAACCACTCATATTACCCATTGTTGGTAAAAAGTGAGGAAGGCATCAACCACATAGGTGGATTAAATTAGTTTTTAATTAAACAATTGCCTTTTCATTTCCATCTCAAACTAGTATCGATATGAATGGCAATAAAATTATTTATAACCAAAATTTGAATCTATAAAACGATGTTCAGCTTTAAACCAAAACATAACTATTAAGCTTAACTGGGGTGAATCGGGACAATAGCTCAAATGGTGATGTCAGATTATGGTGTATTTGAAATCAGTTCACTTATTACGTTGTTTTGTGTTGCCCAGAAAAAAGTTTTTAAATATGGCTAAAACAGCTGTCCCTATTCACCCCATGCATCTTTGTTTGTGTCAGATGACAATTTGTAATATATTCGCAATCCCATGTCAAAATATATATGAATTATGGTTCGAAACATTGAAAAACTGCAGTAAAGTGATACTAGCCAATTTTTCATTTATTTGGCATAATAGCCATTTCGTTTTTTCAATCCGCAGAAGCCTACGAACATTTTTTTGAATTTATGGATTGTTCCATGAAATACTCATTTTTACAAAATACCGTATTTTTGAAAGTACCTAAAATTTTATGATTTGCAATATGGGTATCAAACAAAACGTAATTTTACTTGCTTTTTAATAAAAAAACACTCAAAAACAGTTCAAATACATTCAAAATTTTGAATGGTTTCATACCCAGATTGCGAATAATAAAAAAATGAGTACTTTAAAAACACGGTATTTTGTGATATTTTTAGTATAAAAAGTATTAATATACTGAGCAATTCTTTACAAAATCGGTAGATATTAACCTTTTTTGTATTTCTTTATTTGGCTCAAACTTTGTGGGGGCCTTCCCTATGACCAAAGGAGCTATTTTGTGTCATTGGTCACCCATACAAGTCTCCATACGATTTTGGCAGCTGTCCATACAAAAATGGTACGTAAATATTTGAACAGCTGTAAGTTTTGATTCAATTTTCTGATCAATTAGGAGTCTTCAGCAAAGTTGTAGGTATTGTTGAGGACCATTGAGAAAAAAAATAGGTACACGGATAAAAATATTGTCGATTTTTTAATTTACATGTTTTTTTCACGAAAACTCAATTTCTCAAAATACGTATTTTTTTATTTTAAAGATTTTTTGCTATGTTTTAGGGGACAACAAACCACAAGTTTTGAGCCAGAGAGAAGTATGCTCAAAAACTCTGATTGATTGATTGATTGATTGATTTTAACGAAATATTTGCAGTTTTTCGATTTAATAAAAAAAGTGAGTAACCATTTCCAAACATTTTTTTTACGTTCAGAAAATTTGCTATTAAATTGTCTAAGAGATATCAAAGATTGGACCTCTGGTTGCTGAGATACAGCTGCTTAAATAAAAAGAAAACTGAAAATTTATGTTTTCCAAGTCCAAGGGCCAAACATTAAATATTACGCCCTGTTGAAATGTTTGTCTTGATTAAAAAAAGACAAAATAATGTTTTCGAAAAGATCGGAAAATTTTACGAATGTTTCATGGTTTGAAAATCGGACCATTAGTAATTGAGAATTTATTTTGCATCATTAGTTTGTCCATATACTTTTCCATACAAATTTGTCAGCTGTCCATACGAAAATGATACATGAAATTTCTAAAATATGTATCTTTTGAAAGATTTTTTGGATCGATTTGGTGTCTCTCCGGCAAAGTTGAAGGTATGGATACGGACTACACTGAAAAAAATGATGAATGGTATTTGTTTTATTTTTATTTCACTTTTTGTCACTAAAATTAGATCTTCAAAAAAAAAAATATTTTATTTATTTTTTTTCATTTTCTGATATGTTTTAGGGGGCAACAAATTTTTCAAAAATTTCAAGAACGGACAAAAAATATTTTACAAAGTAATGAATGTTAAAATCAATACTGATTTTTTTTTTACAAAAATCGGAATATCGGTCGCAAAGAAATTTCAACTTCATTTTTCGAATTTTGAAAAAAGGCATCTTAAACCGGACTACTTTCGCCACAATTCTACTCTAAATATCTAAGATAACAGCAAACACTTCCCAACCAAAAGTCACCCCGCTTGACACTTTGTTTGCGAACAAACCTCAGGAAATTAAATGCATGGTCAGTCCAGGCCAATCCTTGGTCCACTCCGTCTTCCTGCCTCTGTGCTGGTATCCATCAGGGCACTGATGTGGTGAGCTCTCTCAACCTTTCTCCGGGTTCGTCGCCAACGAAGCGTGAAACAAGAATTTGAACCGACTTTTGGCTTAATGAATTTTCCCAACCCAACCCCGTCCCCACTTTTCCAGTGCGAGGACATGCGTGTGTGTGTGTGTGTGCTTCACATCGTTAGGGGTTTCACACCGAGAGTTCTTATTTTGTTTGTCGACGAAAGGGGGGTTTAGGGAGGGAGGGGGCACTTTTGGGACGAGACAAAAAGGGGACGCACAATGGATGACATTTTGCGGAAAACACACAGACACTAGCCTTGATCCGGCGGTTGTTTTTGTTGAACCAAACGACGGGCAGACACATGTGGGGAGGTGGCTTTTCACGCTAATAATGGGTGAGGGGGGTACGAAATTGTTTTGAGGTTGCTCCTTTGTATACTGCCTTTCTTGCAGTGGGAAAATAGAGGGAATGGAACTTGAAGTTGTTTTATTTTATTGAAAAAGTTTGTGGAACATATTTGTTATGAACAGGAAGTTATTAATTTGTTGATCAGATTGTGGTAAGTTTCACCAGATGAACTGTTTCTGTTCTTTCTAAAGATATTTCATCTCCAAATAAGTCCCCAAAAAAAAACAACAACTTTTCTCGTTCACAAAACAAAGTTTCGCGAAATCCTTGCCAAATCGCGGAAATCCCCCCACAGTCCTTTCTGTGCGCTTATCCTCGAAAAGCTCATAAAATCCACTCAATCTCCTTAATCACGCACCCAAGTTGTGATTAACTGTCCCGTCAATATAATTGACCCATTTCACAGCCTGCGCCAACTCATTCCAACCCCTCCGCTGGAGAAGGAGCAACCGAGCGCGAAAAAAGGATCTCACTTTTCATCCCGGGGTTTGTGCTGCAGCAACTTCGACGCTGTCGTGCCATCTTGTTGCATTCCGCCAATTTGACGCTCCGAGAAAAACGCGTTTTAATGTTTACTTTTGAATTAACAAAAACTTGAGCACGCAATGTAAACAATAACAAACATGTTTTTTTTGTTTCACCGTTCTGTGCTTTGTATCAAAGTTTAGTTGAATTTGGTTGTCAGAGTTATAATTACAAATTTTTACGGTGGTCGGGCTTGTACGTGTGCCAAACGCGTTCTGACCTGAAATCCCTTTGACCAGTTGTCGCATTTACATAAATTTTCAATCTGTGTCAAGTTAGTCCGAAAGTTGAAACATTGAGAACAGCACAAAATGGCGTTCCTAACTTAGTTTGGCTCAAAATGCACGTGCGACAAGTTGGCACGACAGCGACGAAATAATCCTTTTCGACTTGTTCCGCCATCGTCGTTGTGGAGTCCTTTAGCTGCTAGAGCTTTCCACCCTGAACCCGGGGTTCCGGGCAGTTGAGAAGCAGAGAGCGGTTGAGAAAAGTCCGTTTTCACAGTAAATCAGCATTGGCGCATTACACCAGCTCGGGACAGCTGTGCGGTGGGGGATGGTGAGGAAAGGGAAGAGGGTTTGGGAAGAACAAGGGAAACGGTCCACGATAAACAACAAAATGGACTGGGCTGCTGATTTTTTTTAACAGGAACGACATTTATTTTGAAGGTATTGGCAATGGTCTCAGAAACCTTTTAGTTTTTATGTAAGATTTTGTACCGTCAACTGGGGCGAATTGGGACAGAAGTTTTAACCATGTTAGAGCACAATATTTGCATTTTTCTGGTTAGTTTTGGAAAGAACAGACTCGGACCAACAAAATGTGTACATCCATTTCCAAATTTAAAACATTTAAGTGCTCTAAAACTGCTGTCCCAATTCAGACTTAAGTACCGATTCGCCCCAGATGACGGTACTTAGTTTTCAACAAAATGAAATGATTTTGAAAGTTAGTTAACTGTTTTCATGAAAACATAGATATGGCGTTAGAAAATATTTTACAAAGTTTATGTCACCCTGGTTTATGTCAAAACTGGTCCGAAAAATGTAAATTTATATAACTTAAGTTTTAGGAGTTATCGAAACAGTGTTCAAAATCCATTTCCAAATTCATAGGCATTTTCAGTAGAACAAGTTTTTTGATCAATCAGGAAATTGTTTGATCTATGCTACAACGTTAGATTCGGTGGCAACCAAAATTAATATTTCCAAGAAAAATTAAATTTCTATGAAATTTGAAAAAAAAAACAAATGATGAGCAGACCTCTACTAAAATCGGAAATGGATTATATTCGTATTTTTTTTTATTTGGGTCAAACTTTGTGGTGGCCTTCCCTATAACCAAGGAAGCTATTTTGTGTCATTGGTTCACCCATACAAGTCTCCATACAATTTTGGTTGCTGTCCATACAAAAATGTCACGAAATATTCAAACAGCTGTAACTTTTGAGTGAATTTTCTGAACAATTTGGTGTCGTTGGCAAAGTTGAAGGTATTGTTGAGGATTTTTAAGAAAAAAATAAGTAAGCTGAAAAAAAATAACTGATTTAAAAAATCTTTTTTTTTATAAAAACTCGTATTAATTTTTTTGATTTTCGACATTTTTTAATATGTTTACGGGGATCAAAACCTGTAACTTTTAAGCCAGAGAGAAGTATGATCAAAAAATCTGCCGCCGACTTATAAATTTCATGCAAAAAAAAAACCTAATTTTTTACAGTAAAAATGATTTTGCAATAGAAAAGAATTTTACAGATTTTTTAATAAAGGGCTCTGTTTTCAAGATATATCCACCGAAATTTTTATTTTAGCGAAATATGAGCATGAGCATGAGAGACCACCCATGGTTGCCCCTCCGTTGCTGAACAGAACCGTAATATCCTTTCAGCACTACTGATCATAGGCTTTGACGGTCTAATGGTGTTTCCCTTATCAACAGCATGTATGAATGCGCTGAAAAGATAAAACACCATGATTGCCAAAACAAGATCAGTTGCGAATATCATTGGCCACCAACGGCGCCCACCATGTCAGTTTGTAGATCTCGATTTTAAGGGACGGGAATGTTAGTTAGCACAGGTTGCTACTAGGGCAGCTGATTTACTCTGTGCTTACACCCCACAAGCGCCAGGAACCTGAAATTTTGTTAGTAGGATAGTGTGTTTGGTCAGGATTCATCATAGAAGATGATGATGCGACCCAAAATCATAGTGTTTGTTGAAAGGTATTATGTTTTATTCTCAAGGCAAGCAATCGTCCCAGACCATCAATCCGAAGGGTGTGAGTTCGAATCCCACCTAATTCTTAAAGGTTTTTTGTTCATATTCAAAATTCAATTCCTGATTCCAAATTTCAAGGGAACCGACCGGGATTTGATCCCTGAACCTTCAGCTTTGGAGGCAGAAGCCGCAACCAGTAAGCCTTGGAGCCGGTTCCAAATTTGTATGGAAAATTATATGGACAAACTTATGATGCAAAATGGCTTTTCGGGCATACTGAAGGCTCTAAAAAAGTTTCAGCCGGATAAATGTATTATTTTATTCAGATAATATTATAGAACACCGTTGAAGTATATTCCTGAATGTCCTGAACAACTTTCTCGAAGACAGTATGGTGCCTAAAGTGCGTTTTAAAATAGATGCAGAGTTTTCAAAGTAGTGTATTGAAATAATCAATGAAACTTAATTTTTTTGCCAACATTGCCAAAAGAATCATGGAACACAAACCAAATATGATTGTTCTTATATGTTGATAAACCTCACCTTAAATCATTACTCCTATAGAACTATAAAATTTAGTTCAAAATGAATATTAAAAAAAATACAAAAAAAAGAAGTGGGCAAGAAAAGAGTGGCTCACAAAAAAAGAACCGCGGTTCTTTTTTAAACTCTGGTCTTTTGTAAGAACCGTTTCAATATGGCATGATTTTTGATATAAATATAATTTATTGAATTTCCAAAAAATGTAGTATTAAATTTGTTTTTGAGAATTGAAAATGCTATTTCAAAAATTTCAATGCATGTAAAAATTAATTCCGAAAGTAAATCATTTTCTAAACAAAATGAAATAAATATTTCAGTGTACAACTGATTGTTCATTAAAGTAATACCGGAATACAAATTAGAGCATTCCAAATAGCATAATTTGTGAAATATTACCAAAAAATCTACTGAATATTTGAGATATTTTGGAAAAAATGAATCATTTTGTCAGATTAAACTTTAGCGTTTATTGACTTTATCTATTTAATCGGAATATAGAGAAGTGTTCACAGAATAAATAAAGTATCAGCATAAGTTCTATTCTTGCAAAAATAAACGAAATTTTAAAATTAATAGCAATTTTTCCAGCATTCTAGGTTCAAGTTTGGATGCCATTCAATTACTCGAATAATTTGTTTTGAGTAGAACTATGGCCGTTACAAATAATTTTCAAAGCACACCTCCCCTTCAAAATCCGTCCGAAAAATCAGGGGACAAAACAATATTCTTTTTTTTTCAAAAAACTTTCAAATTTCAATGAAAATAGAAGTCTTATCCACTGAAAACAAATTAAAAAGCATTTTGGGATCGATCAAAATATTTTGATTTTTGGTGAAATTCCGTTGCACAGTACCTAATGCAAAAGTTAACTTTTCGGTAAAAAAAAACGTTTATCAATACTTCGATCTTTTTATCACTAATGATTGCAATACAACTGAGGATGTGTGAAATGCATTTTAGAACTCTTTTTTCATTAAAATGTCTTGCTATTATGTTTTTGCGACTTTGGCCAGAGTTGAGGGACATAAACTTAAAAAAATATTTGGTACGGCCAAATTTATAAAATAGCCGGGACCGTGGTGTATGGGTAAGCGTGGTTGTCTCACCCAGTTGGCCTGGGTTTGATCCCAAAAGGTCCCGGTGGCAAATTTTGAGACGAGATTTGTCTGACCACCTGGCAGTTGGACTAACAATCCAAAGGTCGTCAGTTTGAATCCTGGGGTGGATGGAAGCTTAGGTGTAAAAAGAGGTTTGAAATTGCCTCAACAATCAAGCCTTTGGACACCTAGTTTCGAGTAGGAATCTCGTAATCGAGAACGCCAAGGCGTAGAGAGGCGTGTAGAGCGAATAATTTGATTTGATTTTTTGAAATTTATAAAAGTCCAATGTGAAATGACTTATAAAATCACGCGATTTTTGAAAAAAATCCCTATTCATTGAAAATTTGAAAAAGAGCGAAAGAGCCGTTCAAAAGAGCAGCTCTTTTTAAAGAGCGAACGAAAATGAGCGGCTCCTAAAAAAGAGCGGTTTTGCCCACCTCTACAAAAAAGGTTTCCCCATAAACATTTCTATATCAAATTGAATTGCATTGCGCCAAGTGGGTGCTACAGCTAAAAGTCTGTAACTTTGGAGGGTTTTTGTAATGATTTTTTTTTTGTGGTAAGATATTTAGTTACTGAACAAAACCAGATTTTACTAATTTATACATTTTTTCTACAGGTTAACTTTAAAACAAAACTTGTTATTTTATTCTTGCAAATTTTAGTTCCATCGTGTTCAACGTGGTTTAACGTGACCCCGTTGGTGGGGAATGATTTATAAACAAAAGCACCAAATCCTTCTCTCTTCTTCTCCTTAGTCCGCGGAAAATAGCCGCGTCCCTCTCCCAGATTAGCAAGTAGTGGGTGGGGGGACGTGGGGATGTTGTTTTTGGTCGTGTTTCAAATCTGGGTCGGCTCAACACATTTCGCTGACTTATCGCCGGTCCACGGGGTGGGAAGATTAGATGGTTGTTTTTCTTTTTCTTGCGGGTTTCGGGGAGAAAAAAGGAGGGATATTTTACAACGTTTTTTTTTTTTTGTTTTAAGAACGATTTATTCAACGATTTTGTTCGCCCAAATTGTCGACCATCCATCTCCGGGCGGATGGGGATGGAAAAAAAGCTTTCCCCATTCTTTCCCCGGGGTTGTCTCTATTATTTTCATTTCTTTGCTTTTTTTTTATTTCCCCGAAAGAAGGATCCCATCGAAAGGGACGCCGATTTCAGTTAAGGGAGTGGATTAAATTTTCCAGTCGAGCAAATTTCTTAAATATTAATCACGAACATCATTATCCACTTTTTTGCTGGGGTGCGTCATTCTACAGTAATAAGCTGAGGGAAAACGGGGAACGGAATTTGATTTTCGCGAGTTGTCATTTCTTAAACTGAAAGACCAACTTGAAAAAGGCGGGGGTGGTAGGCAAAAAATGATTAAATATTCATCCCACTTTGTTGCTTCTGCGTTGGAGTGGCTGAGAGTGGGGGATGCTGTTAATTTTTGACAATTTCACCATCCCCTTACTCGGTTGGAGAGGATTCTTTTTTTTCCTACTCCCCTGCCAAGCTTGACACAACCGGGGAAGGTTTTTCCACCCCACGAAAGCATGTTAAACAGGAAGGAAATTAGAAAATGTTTCATTAAACGTTTCGTTTTTTACGCTCTCGTGTATTTTTTTTTTCGTTGTTGGAACAGTAAATTGGCCCAACTGGGAGCGGGAACGAGCGTCACGAGCGTGAAATTTAACATTAATGTTGAGCTGTTTGAGTTGTGGAAAGTGGGGCACTTGTTAAAAAGAGAATTTTCGCGAAGGAAGCTGCGCTTGTGTCGTGGGAATTCGGTAGAAAATGGAAAAGTTTTGCTTCGTTTCTTCTTAAATCAAAATTATGCTCTTCTTAATTTAATAAACACATTTATTTAAAAAAAATTGCTACTAAATTTAACCCTCTGTTTTTTTTTCTTTATTTACAGGTATATTCCTCAATACTTAATCACAAAATCATGCAGTCAAAAATAAAAAAAACCATCCATCGAAAAATGGTAACGTATGGCAATGATTATGAATTTAAAATCAAACAAATTTAATAACAAAATTATAAAAAAGAGCATCAATTTCAACAAGAGACTCAGATGATAACATAGCAATAAGAAATTACTTCCCAGAACCCTCACAATTCCAACAGAACTCTTAAAAAAAAGCATCCCCCACTCACCGGACCCGTCGCACTTTGACAGATTAAACATTTCCGGCTAACTGGAATCAGATTGCGCGTCGTCCCTTTTCACCCAAATTAAACGAAACCCCCTGTCCAGTCCGTCCGGTCACGTCCAGAGCCTTTGGCGAAATCGCTGCTGCTGCCTCTGTCACACGCTGTCGTCTTCATCTCAATCAGCCAGAAACATCTCATCGGAAGTGGGACCCCTCCCCCACTTCTCAATCCGCTTCCCCTCACCCCCAGCGCGCCTAATGAAAAGCTCCAATTTTTCTGCCATTTTCCCTCACCCAGACACGATCATGGTCGTCGTCGTCGTCGTCGTTATTCCCTCTTAATCCCTTCCTGCGCTGATGTACGTCAATTTCCTGTCGCCGGAAGGTATCAACAAAGCCAACGCCTGGCCCCGGGTTCTTTTGCTGGAATTTGTCCAACCGCTGCTGCTGGGTTGTCGTCCTTGTTTTAGCAGATGGGCCACTGTGGAAAATTACAGTTTTTTTTTTAATTTTAAGGAGAATATTTACAGTTGTCAACTGGTTATTTTCGCATCAATTACTCAAATGCATCACTTTTGAGTTGAGTGAAGCGGTCTTGGACACCATTTTTAAACATCGCAAAGTAAATGTTGTTTGGTTTACATCAAACTTTAGGTGGCTATATCTTGAAAACGATGCACAATTTTATAATTTAACATAATTTTCGATTGCATACTTGATTTTACATTAAAAATAATGCGGAAAAAAATATAAAGTAAAGTTTCTTTTTTACTCCGTAAAATTTCTTTTTTATTCCGAAAATCATGACCTGGAGACATTTTTTTGTAATATTCAAATAGTTTGCTCCCCTTTTTGGCCCTGGTCAGGGTCGAGGGGAGTAAGAGATAGAGAAACTTATTTTAAAATTATGAAAATAAACTTTATAATTTTTCAATGGTGGGCAGCAGTGGAAAATTGTCCAAAGAACCCGAAAATGCATTCCATTTTCCATTCTACTATCAAAAAATGCACTATTTCTATTAATTCAAAAAAAATATTTATTTCCTCTACTTTTGCACAAAGCTTGTAAGTTCCCTTATGATTACAAATGCAAAAATAAATTGCACACAATAAATTTTAAAATGTCTTCAATCGTCTTAAAAAATCCTGTAAAATTATTATTTTCTGTATTTTTGAAAATATTAAACAGAGTGGGGGCTCACTCCCACAAGCTGAATATTGTTTTTTGGGCTATTTTATTACTCAGGGCCAAATATGAGCAAAATCGGTAAACATTCACCCGTTGATAATCAAAGGTGTAGTTTGAGTTAGAAGAATTGAAAAAACTTATGAAAAATCCAAGAGTATGCAACACCACACAATATTGTTTTGTTATCATCAAAACCTACTGAGGTTTGAAAGAATTCAATTAAAATTTATATTTTGAAGATCGCTTCATTAAACAGAATTAAGCACCCAAAAATCTTTAAAAAAAATCAGGATGATTGAAATAATCCCAAAACTCGAGAAAATTCGTCAAAAATTGTCAAGAATATATTTTTGAAAATTTTCAAGAACGAATTTCAAAATTTCATTTACTTCAACGGTGCACATCAACCAGAGCTTTTGCACCAAGATTTATGTTACAGTTTTTCTTAGTATTTTAGAAACGACGGAAACTATAAATATAATTTTGAATTCATCCCCTAAAGCAGGGTCGCCAATCTTTTGGCCCTGCGGGCCTAATTTGACTTACCGGAAACGGTGGTAGGCCGGACCATTAAAAAAACATGATTTTAATTATAATTTTTCGTAATAAAAATATAAAAAAATACATGGAAACTGCTGAAATTTGGAGTGAAGAGTAAAGGCATCATCTGTTACATTTTAAAACGTTTTCAACATTTATTTTCCACTTATAAAGTAACAAAGAACAATTAAGAATGAGGATGTTCAAAAACTAAAAAAAAACAATTTTTATTTTTTAACACGATTTGATCGATTTTATAAAAATAACAAAAAAAATATAGAAGTTTTGAAAAATAAATAAACAGAGTTGAAACTTAAAAGAAACAATTGTAAATACATTGCCAACTCATGCCAAATATGAGCCCTCTACGACAAAGGTAAGTGGGGTAAAACGGGCATTGAAGTTTGAGGTCCAACAAACGTAAAAAAAAATGTAAAATTGCTCGCATTTCCGTTAAACTTAATCAATTCCAACTCTCTTGGATGCATTCGAAAGGTATGTTGAAGCACTTCAAAATGTGCAATATACATTCAAGATTGGTTTGAATTTTTCTCATAGCTTTTGCAAATTACGGCTGAAAATGGATTTTTTTTTTCAACTCTAATATCATGCAACAGCGTCCATCACCCATTCTCTAATATGTCAAAAGTTAGAGAGTTTCATGGACTACAAGCCTACGGAATTAAATTTTTGACCAATTGCAGTTTGTCTCATAGATTTACGATTTTTCACAAAATTTCGCATTAGTTTGAGGTGTTGGAACAGAATTTGATTTAAATAATTAAATAAAACGCAAAAAGTTATGAAGGTTTTAAAAAATCAAAATTTTAACGCTAATTTGCAAAAGCTATGTCGAAAAGTTAAACCAATCCTGGATGTATATAGCACATCTTGAAGTGCTTTAAAAGACCATTTGAATGAATCTAAGAGAGTTGTAGTTGAGTAAGTCTTACGGAAATGCGAGCAATTTTGTCGTAGAGGGCTCATATTTGGCAAGAGTTCAATTGGATCCATATACACATAAATTGCTAAAAAGTTTCACACTGGTCGTTTTGATACTTGATGTTTACCTAAACAGCTCATATTCTGGGATTCGACTTGTTTTAGGGTATTTTTTTGCGTTTGCAAAAATAAAGTGAAAAAAAATAAGTTTGAATGAGTTATTAAAGAAAAGTATATTTTTGACCATTTTGAAACAATATTTCAAATTTACAAATTAAGGTTAACAAAACGAAATATTTGAAACCAAGTAACAAGTGTTTAGCCTAGCCAATTATCTTCCTAACAATTAAAAGAATTTTTGAAATTCTTCATCTTTTTATTTTTTATCTGTTTTCCCAAAAACAAATTTGCTGGGCAAAGGCTCGCACTAAAATTTCATTACATTTTTGTATGAAAAAATCAAAAACATTGGATAGCTTTAATTTTTGATAGTATTATTCAAAATCATTGAAAAATAGTATTTCTGCCAAAATCGGACCAAAACTAAAACTCATGAAAAAATTAATGGTTTTTAATCCTAAAAATTAAACTTTGGTTATATAAGCACTACTTTGTTAAAGTAACTCAGTGTATAATAAAATTATCTTCATTTGGGCTAAAACACGTTCCCCTTTATTCAATAAATGAAAAACAAAGTTTTACAAATAAAAGAATCTAAAAAATACGTTTGCCCCGCGCTGCTCATACTCCAAAAAACAATTTGAAAAATGTTTGTATTATGACATAATTTTTTTTTTGCAATTACGTCGTGAAACTACTTACTTTTCCTGTTATTCTTAAACGACGAAATAGCCTACTTTTCTGTACCAAAAATAACAGAATCGAATAGTAACACTTTTCAAAATAAATGCTGAAAAGTTCTACTTTTCAGCACTCAAATGGGTGCTGAAAAGCTGAACTTTTCAGCACTTGTTTCGAAAAGTAACACTTTTCAACATTTTTTTGATTTAAACGATTTATTGACAAAATTCATGAAAATTTGACATAAAATTTCACTCAGTGTGTGTTTTTTGGAATTGCAAAATATGTTGTATGAAACTCGTTGCAAAACTTGATTATTTCAGCACTCTTCGTATTTATCCAACTCGGTGAACCTCGTGGGATAAATGTACGACTCGTGCTGAAAAAAAATCCTCTTTTTGCAACTTGTTGCATAAACTACTATTTCACAATTAAAAAAAAAATTACTGTGTTCATACTAGAGCTTTCTTCACCAAGAGGAGATTTTTTGTTTCAAACAGTTTATCGCGCCGGGAAAGGAGAACCAAAGAGGGTCAAGGCAAGCACACAAAAAAGCAGAAAAAGTCCCAGAGCCGATGTTTTTAAATTTTTAAACAGCTCTTCTGACCCCTCCAATTGCTGTGGTGAAACCATCCGCTCGAAACAATTTGAGGACCACCGTTTGACGTTGAACGACGTGATCAGAAAAAAAAGATCCGCCTCAGGTTAGGTTCTTTCATCATGATCTACAGAAAGGTGAATTTGAAGAAGAATTTACTGAGAAGTTGATTTGAGAAGTTAAAGTTATTTTTTTAATACTTTTGCTTCAAGCTGATGAATTTAAAAACGTGAATCTTCTGTAAAGAACCGAGGTAAGGCCTCGTCCTTCAACGGTGTAGTATGAAAAGCTTTTCCAAAGAAGGGGAAGCAAACCACATCCGGTGAGGGTTGAACCCATTGGATTTTTTTTCTTCTCTCTTTTCCACCCGGCTGTTCCTCCCACCTTAGTGGGAAACCAAAACGATCGGGTGATGCTGCTGTCGATATTTCATCTCCATTTACGTGGACATTTGCTGGTTGTCCACACATTCTTGACACATACTTGATAATCGAAATAATTGGTTCAATTTTAAGATTAACATGGATAGCTGACAAAACCTTCTGTGTATGAAATAACGTCAACTTCATGGATTTTTCATCATCGTCTGGAACAAATTCAAACCAAACCGAAGTGAAACAATTTCCTTGAATCCCAATTTCTAAATTCATATTACAGCTAAGAAAGCGTCACTCTGGAACGATCACTCCAAACCTATTAATAGCATCAAAGTTTTCTTTTTCCCGTCGAACACCTCTTCCCCGCAGACTCCACCTTGAGTACGCAAATGAGCGGCAAAAACAAACGAGCAACGAGGTAATTAGTTCGAATGAGTTGGCACATCAACGGCATCAACTCCGCCCGGTTGGCGAGCTTAGCCCAACCGGGTAGAAAATGGCCACTTTAAAGATCATCACCAGCATTGCTGCACGTCCTGGGGAGGGGGGATGCTCTTTTATGTCCAGGATTTAAAAGCTCCGGGTTTTAGAATGCTTGTTTCCATGGCTTTCACAGCGCAGAATGATTCACGGCCAGGATGTGCACAGGGAAAATTGCTGCTGTTTCTTGTGCGACTAGGGCAGGGCGGGGACTTTTCTGTTACAGTTGTAGCTTTAGTTGCAACCGGAACTAAAAATGAAGCAGCTTAAAAAACAAAAATTCAGCTTCAAAAGTTTTAAAAACTTTGAGTATTAATTAAAAAACTAGATGTATAACGGCTTTGGAGAAAAGCAACATTCAATCATTCTAGGACCTCTTCTCTGGCGTGCACTTGATGCTGCACATGCCTAATGATACTGAGGGAAATCGAGAGCCAAGTTCGCTGTTCGACTCGGATTTGTTGAATCAGCCATAGAAATGCTGCTCAATCAACTTGGTATGGAATTGGGTGGAAGAAGAAACCACCATATTGACTGGTTCCAAGCCACGTCGCGATTCGTCTCGCTAAACAATGGGGAGAATTCAATCTACTCAGGTAAAAAATCCCACTTCAGGTGGGCAGCACACATAACATCAACCGATATGTATCAGATATGTACCCTGGTGTGCAGATATTTTCCCCAGGAAAGGACCACTCAATAGACTTTGAGCTGACCAACGAACACGTTATAGAAGGGAAATGCGAAACTATGCTCCAGCCTGGCACTCTTTAAGTGGTAATCGTGATCGCTAATTGGAATATCCGCTCCACATTCGGTTTCAACTCATCAGGTCAAACCGAGAGGAGTAATTCAACATCATCACCCTGCGGGAGGGAAAAAAATACCAGCCAAGCACTGCACCACCGCAGAAATCCAATAATCTTTGCCGAAACTGATCCAACTGAAAGCTTGCCTGCGCCGGACAATTTACATCAATCAGTCCGGTCCGAGCCTGGAAAGTCCTCGGTGAAAGCTGAGAAAAAACAATCCCCCGGAAAAAAAGGTCATCCGTTCGGAGTGGGGAGCCTGTATGAATGAATACGTTTTTGTTTTTTGTTTTTTGTTTTTTGTTTTTTGTTTTTTGTTTTTTGTTTTTTGTTTTTTGTTTTTTGTTTTTTGTTTTTTGTTTTTTGTTTTTTGTTTTTTGTTTTTTGTTTTTTGTTTTTTGTTTTTTGTTTTTTGTTTTTTTTGTTTTTTGTTTTTGTTTTTTGTTTTTTGTTTTTTGTTTTTGTTTTTGTTTTTTTTGTTTTTTGTTTTTTGTTTTTTGTTTTTGTTTTTTGTTTTTGTTTTTGTTTTTGTTTTTGTTTTTTGTTTTTGTTTTTTGTTTTTTGTTTTTTGTTTTTGTTTTTTGTTTTTGTTTTTGTTTTTTGTTTTTGTTTTTGTTTTTTGTTTTTGTTTTTTGTTTTTTGTTTTTGTTTTTGTTTTTGTTTTTGTTTTTGTTTTTGTTTTTGTTTTTTTGTTTTTTGTTTTTTGTTTTTTGTTTTTTGTTTTTTGTTTTTTGTTTTTGTTTTTTTTTTTTTTTTGTTTGAAGTTCCTTCATTTTACTTCCCCAGACTGACCCCAGACCCCGGCTGCGGCAGCGAATAAAATGTCACACCAGCTTCAATTAAGTCTGACAAGCTTGGCACGGGGCTTTGGTCTCCAAGCCATTCAGTGCTTTCAGATTCTGCTGACCGACGTGCTCCCGGGCCCCTCAACCCGCTCTCTGAATCCCGACTCCACCGCTCGGGGTCAAAGCTCAAAGCTGCTGGCGTGTGTACTCAGACGATGGCGCAAAAAAAAAAAAACGAAAAAAGAACCCCGTACTGTGTACTACAGCAAAAAGCACTCTCGAATTCATGGAATGACCGCAGTCGAGCAAATCATCAATTTTCGAGTCTGGACCGGTCCGGGTCCCGAAATGCACATCTCGACGGACGAGCGATTTACTGCAGGGGTTTTTTGGGGTTGGGAGAACGGTGGGGTCGAAGTTGTTAAGATACGTTAAAAAATTGTCAAAATTAATCAAGATTTTAAACTTCAATGAATCGTCGTTACTCCAATAGCGGCATGGTAGGGCTGGCCAAACTAAGAATTGTATTTTTTGTTTTGATTTCTGTTTTGTGATCTTCAAATTTGTTTAATTTCTGAATGTAGTTTTAATTTAAGCTAAATTCGCAGCTAAACCAACCGTGAAGATCTTCTTGCCGCAATAGCAGAAAAAAACATCCTCTCCATTTGCCGAATATTGCAAGCAAAGTCACAACACAAGTCGTACGGTCAGCAACCCAACAAAAAAAAAGGAAGCAAAAAATCAACACACCCAGAGTGAATCGTGGATGGACCGTGGTCACGTCCCGAATGGCCGCCCTGGCGACTAAATCTTTTAATTCTTTGACAAACACCAACAAGCCAGCCAAAAAAAAAAAAAAGATGCTGAAATTTTCCAACCGTCCAACGCGTTGGGTTCTCTAGCCGCCTGGAATTGACTGATTGGTGCCGCCGGATGATGCAGTGAAATAAAAAACAAGCTTGAAAAGAGAGGTTAAAAGTGACGTCAAAAGACTGAGCCGGTTTTGACACGCCGTTCGGAGTTGTGATTTGAGTTCGAGGTTGTCACGCTTCTTTTTTTGAGGCGTGACTTCCGGGCTGATCGATCCATAACACGAGCATAAAAGATGTTTGCTTTAAAAGATGTACGGTTGGTGAGGTCAACACACCATTAGTTCCACAAAGTCACTACCAGAGGAATATTAGGATTCCTTTTGGGGTCCTGAACAACCCCTTAAAAAGTAATGTGAAGAACGGAATTTTCTCTGAAACTTACCCTGAATTGCTGCGTTAAAAAAAGTGATTTTGAAGTTTTGCTTAGATGCTTTCTCTAAATTTGGTCGTTGAATTGATTGCGAGATTTTTTTTTATGTCTTTGACAAACTTGCTTGGATTGACCAGCCCAACAACTTTCTACAAGACATTAAAATTCCAAAAATATTCCTGGAAAGTAATTTTTCAAAATCACCCTAACAGTGAACCACACTAATTTTCAACCAAACCAAAAGTTACACCTTCTCATTTGCAATAACACTTTTGAATACGCCAAAAAGGAAGGAGTGATCCAAATTGGTTCAAAATCGGGATTCTTACATGTTTTGATAGCGTGAAGCTATACCAAACTTGTGCTTCATCAGTTAAAGTCGATCTCGAATTTGTAGTTTTTGTTTGTACAGTTTTGAAATAACCCAAATATTTACTTAACTAAGAATTTGTTTTGTGATTCGATTATCCAAAGTGAAATTTCGCCAAGGTCGCTCAGTCGAGTCTGAACTGTATAAATATTCCATATAAATTTAAAAGTTTCGAAGACCCTTTTAACAAATGAGCCCAAAACATACTTTGCACTTTGAAACCATTAACCTCGGCATTCGAATTCATGACAGATGGATAACGATTCTGATAGACTTCCAGTCTGGTGGCAGATCAAAATTTATTGAAATCGAGGAATAATGTTGGCATGTATTTTTCATTAGTTACAACTATTTAAAAAAAACATTACCGAGTCATCCATTTTTTAGGTTATTTTTACATTTTCAAAGAAACTTGAAGTTAATTTATCCAATATTTTTCAAGCTCTTTTTTTCGCATATGGCCTACTAATCCACTAATTTTGGCCCGCCATTCAAAAAACTTAGAGCACCCGTTGTTTAGTACCAAACCTTATTAATGTATTGATTGCATTATTTTTATTTAACTTATTATTTATTTATTAATAAATTATTATCATTTAACTTTATTCGTCGGAAAACCAGGAGTTTAAAGAAAAAATGATTTTAAGCATTGATTTTATTATGAATTGATTCGTAACTTAACCAACTTGTAAAATAATTATATTCAATTGATCAATCAATGAATACCATGATTTTTTATGTTTCAAGAAGTCTATAAACGAGGATAAATATCAAGGTTCTTAACGATAGAATTATCAAGGCTCGATGACAATAACCGTATCATTATTTCGATAATTCTATCGGCGAAAATCTTATCGCCGATGATGGTCGATAGTTCATTTTTTAAAACTTTCTCAAATCGACTTAATTCAACCATATTATGTTTAATTTAAATAATTTTTAACAAGAATATATTTTTTGAACACCTTGTAAGTTTCAAAATGAAATATTTACTCAAATAATACACATATAAACGAAGGGAAATTTTGCATGCTTTTTCACTTTATTGGATAAGAACTCTCTCAAAAAATACCGTATTTTTTCTTCAAAAATACCCAAATTTCAAAATTTACAATATCAAACGAAACCGAATCGAAGCATAATTTGGTTTGTTTTATCACAAATACTAAAATTTTCACATAATTCAAGCACTCGGATTTTCATAATTTGCTATTTGAATTTCAAATGAAGCGAAATTTTGTATGCTTTTTTACAAAATTTAAGTTATTTTGGAAAATACTAAAATTTTCACAATTTACCGTATTTTTCGAAAGTGTTCAAATTTTTAAAAATATTTTCAAAAATACGGTATCCATATGGGTCATTCCAGGTCTACTAGGTACACTTTTGGACCCGACCATCACCGATTTTGACTAAACTTAGAGGGAGGGTTCATCTATAGATAGTTAACTGAAATCTCAAGTTTGGTCCTGATTGAACCATCCCGCTATTTTTGGCACCGTTAACGATTTAAAAAAAAATTCTTTTAATCATAACTTTGCAACTATTTGGTTGAGGTTGCATTTTATAAAAAATTGTCCAATGAATTCGAATAAAAATGAAATTTTAATCCTTAAATGCCCCCATTAAATATATTTTAACGTTTATGTATTAAAATTCAGTTTTAATCAATTTCTTATATTTTTTTTTTATTTTATCACCGTCTTGTTCCCAGAAAAAAATTACAAAATAATCAGTGTAGATCTCAAACTAAAATAAACTATTGGCAAGATACGGAGATTTTATTGAAAAAAGTTAGTTTTGCGCAGCACTCTGTCCAATGAATTCAAATCCGAAATAAGTTTCTCACATATAAAAACCGAACTTTGCGGGATTCATCCCTTTTTGTTGAAAAGTACACCATGTACTAAAATCATACTTTTTCAGTGGGCTGTTTCTAGCCACGATGGTGATAAAATAAAAAACTGACTTAATCCACCGGTGTGGTTGATGCCTTCCTCACTTTTTACCAACAATGGGTAAAATGAGTGGTTTGGACACATATTTCAGCTATTTTTTTAGGTCCAGAAAAATAAGTACACAGATATAACTTAAGTTGTCATAACTCGAGACAGGGTTGCCAGATCTTCGATGTTGTGGACTCGTTGGAAAGGTCTCTTGATTATCTAACCAATGATGGGTCGGATGATGGATCCGGACATCGTTTACATGCATTTAAGTGAGATCCGGCTTCAAAAAAGTATATAAATAGCACTTAAGTGGTCATAACTCGAGACAGGGTTGCCAGATCTACAATGTTGTGGACTCGTTGGAAAGGTCTCTTGATTATCTAACCAATGATGGTTTGGATGATGGATCCGGACGTCGTTTACATACATTTAAGTGAGATCCGGCTTCAAAAAAGCACATAAATATCACTTAAGTGGTCATAACTTGAGACAGGGTTGCCAGATCTTCGATGTTGTGGACTCGTTGGAAAGGTCTCTTGATTACCTTACCAATGATGGGTCGGGTGATGGATCCGGACATCGTTTACATACATTTAAGTGAGATCCGGCTTCAAAAAAGCACATAAATATCACTTAAGTGGTCATAACTTGAGACAGGGTTGCCAGATCTTCGATGTTGTGGACTCGTTGGAAAGGTCTCTTGATTATCTAACCAATGATGGGTCGGATGATGGATCCGGACATCGTTTACATGCATTTAAGTGAGATCCGGCTTCAAAAAAGTATATAAATATCACTTAAGTGGTCATAACTCAAGGCAGGGTTGCCAGATCTTCAATTATGTGGACTCGTTGGAAAGATCTCTCGATTACCTAACCAACGATGGAACGGATGATTGATCCGGACATCGTTTACATACATTTAAGTGAGATCCGGCTTCAAAAAAGCACATAAATATCACTTAAGTGGACATAACTTGAGACAGGGTTGCCAGATCTTCGATGTTGTGGACTCGTTGGAAAGGTCTTTTGATAACCTAACCAACAATGGGTCAGATGATGGATCCGGAAATCGTTTACATGCATATAATTGAGATCCGGATATATGTGAAAACACATTTTTATACATAACTTTTGAACTACTTATCGAAACTTGAAACAATTCAATAGCGATGTATGGGACCCTAAACCAAGTCGAATGCAATTGGTTCGATCAAAATCGGTTCATCCAGTGCTGAGAAAACTTGGCAAGATTTTTGAACACATACATACACACACACATACACACACACATACACACACACAGACATTTGTTCAGTTTTCGATTCTGAGTCGATATGTATTTATGAAGGTGGGTCTTCGAGCTTTTAATAAAAAGTTCATTTTTAGAGCAGGATTATAGCCTTACCTCAGTGAGGAAGGCAAAATAGGGAATTGGTTAAAACTGAATTTGAATACTTCAAACGTTAAAATATAATATGTAGGGACATTTAAGGGTTTTATTTTATTCAAATTCCTTGGACAATTTTCTATAAAATTCTAGCTCTAGAAAGTCTTTTCCTCAAATAGTTGAAAAGTTGTGATTAAAAGATAAACTAACTTAATCCACCAAAGTGGTTGGTGCCTTCCTCACTCCTTACCAACTATTGGTGATTTGATGGGTTTGGACACAAATTTCATCTAGTTTTTCTTAAATTCCGTAAAAAAAAAGTATGCAAATATCACTGGTCATAACTCAAGACAGGGTTGCCAGATCTTCAATGTTTTGGACTCGTTGGAAAGGTCGATCACCTAACCAACGGTGTATAAAATGCCGATATTTGAATCGATTACCGGTCACTTATCCAACATCCGGATAAATACAAAAACACATTTTTATACATAACTTTTGAACTACATATTGAAACTTTATAAAAATCAAAAGGGTACGTATGGGACGACCTTAAACCAAATCGATTACAACTGGTTTGATCAAAATCGGTTCAGCCAGTGCTGAGAAAACTCAGTTAGAATTTTGGTCACATACAGACACACATACAAACATTTGTTCAGTTTTCGATTCTGAGTCTATAGGTATACATTAGCCCGGGTCAAAAAAATAAAAATTGCTTTAATCAAAAAGTATATGAGATTGCCCGAAAGAGTACTCAAAATGGGGCCTCCAGCCCAAATTTCAGCCCATTTGGTTGAAAATTGGCTTGCCTTGAGCAGGAACAAGTTGAAATGGGAATTAACCCGTAAAACTTGAGCAATTGGGTACATTGCTCTGTACAAGTCTGTCGTTGAAATTTACCGACTTTTGCATACCATGGGGTCCAAGGGGATGGTCCGGGGAACAATTCCTCTGAAGGGTGCAAGATGATCCGAGGCCTCTAATCTTGCCTAGAAGCAGATTCATTCCGGCGTCGCCGAAATTCTCATGGTCCCAGCAAAATGTACAGGGATAAATCAAAGCACGCTAAGAAGGCTGCCTCGATCAGAGGACGCCACATGTCAATCAGCCACCACGTGGCAGGAGGGTTTCTCCATTTCTGGCTTTAAAAGTGGTTCTGGCAATGTTATTACATTTTATTTAGTCAGATATTTGTGCAAAAACACTTTATAATCGTCAAACGTCATTTTATACTCCAATTTCCACATACCCTCCTGCCACGTGGTGGCTGATTGACATGTGGCGTCCTCTGATCGAGGCAGCCTTCTTAGCGTGCTTTGATTTATCCCTGTACATTTTGCTGGGACCATGAGAATTTCGGCGACGCCGGAATGAATCTGCTTCTAGGCAAGATTAGAGGCCTCAGATCATCTTGCACCCTTCAGAGGAATTGTTCCCCGGACCATCCCCTTGGACCCCATGGTATGCAAAAGTCAATAAATTTCAACGACAGACTTGTACAGAGCAATGTACCCAATTGCTCAAGTTTTACGGGTTAATTCCCATTTAAACTTGTTCCTGCTCAAGGCAAGCCAATTTTCAACCAAATGGGCTGAAATTTGGGCTGAAGGCCCCATTTTGAGTACTCGTTCGGGCAATCTCATATACTTTTTGATTTGAGCAATTTTTATTTTTTTGACCCGGGCTAGTATACATGAAGGTGGGTCTACGAGCTTTCTGCGAAAAGTTAATTTTTAGGGCAGGATTATAGCCTTACCTCAGGAACGCAAAAAAAAGTTTTTTAGAAAATCGTCAAAAAAGAGGACGGTGCTAAAAATAGAAGGATGGTCCTACAAAACCAAACATGGGATTTCTGTTAACTATCGATAGATGAACGTTCCCTCCAAGTTTGGTCCAAATCGGTGATGGTCCCTCCCCCCCCACTTTGGTCAGAGCCGAGGGACATAAACTAAAAAAAATGTTTGCAACGGCCTCATTGTAAAATATGATTGATATAACAAAATACTGTATTTTTTTGAAAGTACTCAAATTTCCAAAATGCGCAATATTGGTATCAAACGATGCTAAATCGTGTATGAAGTATATACAATTAGAATGCATATTGCAAATTATGATAATTGAGTATTTTGGAACAAATATGGTAATTTGTGATAATTTTAGTATTTAAAAAAAACTCGAATAAATTGAAAAAAGCTAACAAAATTGCAACTCGCTTAAAATCCATGTTACGATTTTTTAAAATTTGAGTATTTTCGAAAAAACGGTGTCTTGCTGACAATTTTGAGTAAATATTTGTATTTTAAAACTTACTACATTTTCTTAAAATATATTCTTGGTGAAAATTTTGAGAATTCAACATAATATGGTTGAATTATTCGATTTAAAAAAAATAAAAATGAATAATTGTCCATTATTGGCGATAAGATTATATTACGTTGAAGTTTTGGTGATTTAAAAAAAAGATGTGAAATTCACATGAAGTTAACTTGAATGGTTTGATTTGTTTGTTTTTGTTTTAAGGATGATCCCGTTACAAATTTGTAACTGTTTGAAATTCTGCAGCCTAGCTTTTCCACCATATATTTTAAACTTAACATTTTGAAGAAGAACAAAACCCTTAGACAGCAGCAGTCTTCTTCGGCAGTGGCAAACACGGCACGGCAATCATCCCCGAAAACTGCGCCAGACACGCCAACATATTCTTGTTCAACATGCCGAGCCATTTTTCTACGCCGGCGGAGGAAAATGCTCGTTACCTTCCCACTCACTTAGGTTTACTCGACTTTTTTTTTTACTGCCCCTCCTCAAACCAGGCCAGCATCATGCCAGGAAGCAATAATGTGTGTAAAATCATTAGGACCAGAATGAAAAATGATTCACTGGAACAGAACACGATCGTGCTGCTGCTGCTGCTCCCCTCTAGGATGGGGCCGGGAAAGGTAAAGGGGTTGGAACTCGACTCGAAATCCCATCAACTCACCACCCACCAACTCCGAGTCTGGAAAGTGAGGGGGGGGGGACTGTTGAAAGTTTCCCGGAGCGACTCTACGCCGACGCTCAAGATTAATGTATATTTTAAAAGAAACAGCAACTTCTGGAAAAAGCTGCGCACGAGATTATGAAAACTTTCTGCTGCTGGATGTCGGAGAGCAGAGGTTCGTGAGTTGATTTTTATTTTGTTTTGCTATAGCGTAGTTTGGGGAACATTTGATTGGAATTTAGCATGATTTTAATTATTTAAAAATTTAAATAATTATGAAAAATGCACGACAGATTAAAATAAATACATTATTTGTTTAAATTTTGCTCAAGATCTATGATTTTACTAAACAATATCTTAATAAGATTTCAATTTTCAATTTTCAATTCGGTTTTATTAGTGAATAATCATGTTACAATTAGTTCATTCGTTGTACATAACAGAGTTTTGGAGTTCCTTTCAACTGTGTGTTAAATCTCAATCCATTTTGGAACGATTATTGCTTATGACTAGAGATTACCAAAAGTAAGAAAAAAATTAGAAAAAACTTACTGTTAATAAGATTTCGAAAAGACCTCAATTTGTTCAAGTGTCAAAAATGAAATCTCAGATTCAAACTTCCCTTAATTCACCAAGCACCCTTGGAAAAGGGTGATACACCAGTAAAGTGAGTGAAAGATTATCTCGGCTCTCGACAGCACCCATCGCCGATAGCTGCCTGAGCTGAGCACCAGTATTGCTATCTCGGGGGGAAGATCTCGCACAGCCCCAGCGCTATACACGTACCAGTTATAACCCTTCAGAAATGAAAACTTTCGGGGAAAACACCCCTACCCCTCCAACCACTCCCCCCCTAAAAAAGTGGTTGTTGTTTTGTGCAAAAATTTTGATTTGCTCTGACGGCTTGAAAATTAATCTTCAAACAAGCAATACCACCTCCTCCGCTGCCATGGCAAGCCTCCAAGCCTGGGTTGAGCTTGAAATAATGCTTTGTGAAGCAAACCGCAAGCCAAAAGTAGACAGCCTGCCACCGACCGCCGAGTTCCGACTTGCAAACCCCCGCACCCCCTTCAGAGTGTTGTTGGTTCGGGTGGTTGAACAGAAATTGAAATGTTCTTCACACTTGGGAGGCGCCCTCCCTCTGCACCCCTTTCCCAACAACAGCTTGAAAGCTCAGGACATTGTGTACACTGAGCTGCATCACTTTGCGCCTTTTTCCTGCAGTGGTGTTGTTGTTGTTGCAACTTTTTGGGGATGTTCAATTTTAGTATTTAAGTTGTTGTTGGTTGGGCTGTCTTGTCGCACGTTGCTTTTTGACGTTAGGAGAAAAATGCGTGTTGATGTTTGATGTTGAATAAACAACAAAAAGAGCACGCAATGTAAACAATAACAAACACGTTTTGTTTGGTTGACCATTCTGAGCGTTGTCTTGAAGTTTGGTAGAATTTGGTTGCCAGAATTCCGAGTTATGATTCCAAACGTTTACGCTAGTCCTGCTTGTACGTGTGTCAAACGCGCTCCGACCTGAAATCCCTTTGTCCAGTTGTCGCACTTGCAGACATTTTCAGGCTGTGTCGAGACACAACAAGATTAAAACTTCTTTCACATGAAAATTGACAAAAATGCACGAAGTTTTTTCGGTTTTTACTGAATATCTCTGGATTGAAGTAAAATTTTGCATGAGGAGGGACTTTCAACACAGTTTGTGTTGGCCCCATAAACACTTTCTGACATCCCCACCAAAAGCAACTTCACTGTATAAGAAGTACAAAAAACCCAGCCACCAACAACGACTATTCCTACGACGGGGACGCGCCGGGTCGAATCGCTCTGCTGCAGTACTTTATTTATGCATCGGAAAACATTGCATGATCTCGCACTTGACAGAACGACCTGCTGGTGCTCTAGGGAGGCACTCACTTCCCTCCTCTGCCTCAGCACTTGGGCGGTGCATGAGGCAACTCCAGGTGCACCTCAAAAACAAAGCAAAAAACTTAGCACTGTTGTTGATGATGTTTTCTAGAGTATCGTGTTTTTTTAACGTCTTAAAAACGTCTTCGAAAATAACCTGAGAAACGTCTTCAATTCATGATGTTCAAAGTTCAAAATGCCTCAATCGGATTGAACAATGTGTTTGCCAAAAATGTATTTCAATTCTTACGGTAACCAAACATATTTAACAATCAGATATTTTTTCATTGCGATTTTCTATCTGCCGGAAAGGGTAACTTACTATGGCAGCATATTTTTCTTCTGCTCAGTCATTGTTTTTTTTCCCTCAGCTCTCCTCAATGCTGTGTGTACCGATCTACAGAGAGACCTTAATTTGGTATGGTTATAATCATTGCAATTGTATAGTTTACTTCATTAGAAAATGGAGTTTCGCCTCTTTTTGGGCTTCGATTAGAAAATTAGCCAAAGAACAGTTCTCTTAGATTTCGGTTATTCGATTTTTTTTTTGTATTTTTTAATCCGACTGAAACTTTTTTGATACATTCAAAAAAATGTGATTTTTAATTTCACTTTTTGTCACTAAAACTTGAATTGCAAAAAAAAATCATTTTTTAATATGTTTTAGAGGACATTAAATGCCAAATTTTCAGGAATTTCCAGGTTGTGCAAAAAATCTTTGACCGAGTTATGAATCTTTTAATCAATACTTATTTTTCAAAACATCGGAATATCGTTCGTAACAATTTTTCAACTTCATTTTTCGATGTAAAATCAAATTTGCAATCCAAAAGTACTTTTGTGAAAATTTGATAAGAGGTATCATTTTCACGTTAAGGTCATTTTTATGTAACTTTTTTGAAAATAGTCGCAGTTTTTTTTTTTTTTGAAATTAGTTTACATTTTTGCCCATATATATGATAATATCTATTTAAAATTATCTGGTATCAATTTTGGATGGAAAAAGATTATTTAACTCCAAACTATGTAAAGTGCTTGTTGGGGAAATTGTTGACTTATAAGAAAATTCTTCTTATTTTAAAAAATTAATGCAAAAGTTTTGATAGAAACATGCTCGGTAACTTTCCATAAGCTGTTTTTACCTGATATTGATCAAAAATGCTTTTATGGAAAAAAATCAAAACATAAAAATCCAAATAACAAACCAGAATTAAAACATTTCATTAAAAAACCCATTGTACGCTTGTACAGTTGATATGCAATTATTAGTCTTCAAAAAATGTAAGAAATTTCATCGAAATTCCAATGATTTTTGTAATTAATCCAAAACATAATGCATTTGATTGCACTTTGAATCCCATTAAACATTTGAATTTGTTTTTGCCTTCAAAATTAAAGAATATTGAAAAATCAAGGAATTGAAATGAATGCAAAATTAATGCGTAATTGAATAAATTTAAAAAAAATTGAAGTTCAAAAAATAAAAAAAATGAATAATTTAGTAATAATCGATAAATTTAAATTAGATAATAACATTAATGAAATTATTTATACAATTTTTCAGTATGTAAGAAACCCGTGAAATTAAAATTATTTAAAATTTATCAAAAGGAAAAAAAATGTTTGTAAGCAGTGGCAAAGCAAAACAATCCACTTTAACGACCCCCGGGACTTTTGTGGGCTCTGTTGCAAGTTTCTGCTCATTTCTAGGCGTCCGAAGGTTATGTGTGGTGAGTCACCTAAAACCTTTTTTACGCAAGCAGTGGCACACAACTTAAAAAAACTTAAAAATTGAAAAAAAATTTAAAATATCAAAAAAAAATATGAAATTTGAGAAAATTGAATTTTTTTCAGGAATTGTTGAAATTTGAGAAATTTAAATATTTTCATAAAATACAAATAATTTTTAAAACTAAATGTAATGAAAGAAATTCAAAAACCAAAAACTTAAAAATTTGATTAATAAAAAAAAGTAATTCAAGTGTACTTTGTAAAGAGGTGTAAATTCGGAAAATTGGAATAAACTAATGAAATTTTAGAAATAAAAGTGAAAAAAAAACAAACACTTTAAAAAATCTGACATCCAAGAAATTCAGGAAATTTCAACAAAAAATAATTTCAGCGTACTTTATCAAAAGGTCGATTTTTTGTTTGTTATCCCGTAATTAAAAAAAACAATTTTCGTTGAAAATTTTTGCCCTTTAAATTTTGAAGAGAAGAGTTAAAACTCACAATGGCCTTGTTTATATCTTGAAATCTTATCAAAAATCGAAGAAAGTGTTACATTTGTGTGTTTTTAGATTATTATGTGGAATTGTTTTAGATTTTGTTTTAAATTGTCATTCTTACAAAAACGGTGCACTGGTCTTAAAAAATATGTTTTTTTTTTAAACAAATGTGTTTTCGGGTAAAATTGCTATTAAACGGTTAATGCCTCAAATTCATTTGAAAGTACTTCAAATTAACTTTCCAAGTTTGCCAAACAAAATAGGAAATTTATATGCATTTTTGTAACTGTAAACCAGTCAAAAAAAATTGTTATGGAAAAGTGCCAAAAATCCGCCAAAAGGAGTTAAAAAATTTCTTCAATACTTGAATATTTTAAAAACTTATTATTGCAAAATAATTGGGCAGGTGTAAATGCATTTCAAAATAATTTCTACATTCAAATGTTAAAACCATGGCCTGTAATTTCAACGTTTATATTTTTATAGCCTAACTTGATATGTGCTATCGAATAAGTACATAGTTTGGTTATGTTTTTAGAACACCATGCACGTAAAGCATTCTTGTCAGCGAATCCGTAAAATCTATGTTGACGACATCTCTCAAATTAATGCCGATATCTTGTACAACGTTGTCAATTTTGATAACTTTTTAACGAAATCCAGAAAATTGTTTTTTTTAAATGTCTTTGTTATTGAAAACAGCAAAGGATTTTGAACATGGATTCTACGATTTCCAAGGTTTTTTTTTGTTTGTTTATGAACAAACAATGTTCCAGTTATGGTTTGAATATTTATTTTTAAATACCTTTTTCTGAGAAATTTTATTTTCGATAATTAAAATAAGAATATAGACCTGTTGAAAACTTACGCGAGTTATGTTTATAAAAGGATACAAGATTTTTTCAACAAATTAGGAGAACGGAGGAAAGAAAATCTAAATCTTAAACTTTTTGCATCGACTGTCAAATTGGAAAAAACTAAATTTTACCCATTTTTTGTAAATCAAATAAAGATCATTTAATTGTTCCAATTCAAATGTAAAAAATCAAAAGTTGGTAGAATTCAGATGGTTTTATTTGGCACATAGAAAGGTAAATCTTTATTCTGGCAGACACATGAAAAATCTGACATTCCCAGGTTTAAGTGACAACCCTGGAACAAAGTAAAAATATAAAAGTTCGAAAAATTATTAAATCAAAAAGTCTCAATGATTAAATATTTAAAAAAATAAATAAATCGTAGACTCACTGTACTTTGTGCATTGTACTTCTCGTGCTGCAGTTGCACTCTTGCCCTCCTGCGCGTTCGGTGGGTGGTGGGAGGAAACACCTCCCCCCATCCACTTCTCTCCTCTCTCGTGGCAGCACCGCAAGCTTTGAAGTTGCATTGCCACTGCACCGCTCTCTGCCTGGGTGGGGTTCTGCTTTTCGCTTCTTGCATTCGTGACTACGATTTAAAAGCGCTAACAATTTTCCGGGAAGTGGTTGATAATCCACCGGTGAGGGTGGAGGAGGGGGTGGTTTTGAGGGTGATGTTAGAGGAAAGGTGTGCTGAGGAATCACGCCATGGTGCTTAGCTCGTCGCGTTTTGGGGGTGGGTTAAAGTGGGTGCAATATAGGGGGAGGGGGGCTGGAGCGTTTTCATTTTTTTTTCCTCGAAACTTTGCACTGAAGGGGGCAAATTTTTAAAGTGGAAAGCGCGCACGCTGATGTGCTTCAAAGTCTCGTTAGTGCCACTCGACTGCTTGCCCTTCCGAGTGTATTTAAACTGTCAGCGCGCGATGGTGTGAGTGGGAGGGGTGGTGAAAGCATGAGTAAAACCTACCACACACACACACACGCAGATCAAAAGTGTGAGAGGCCACCAGTGAACGGCTTAATTACCCCCTTAAGCCTAATGACTGACTAATGGGGAGAAAGGTGGGGGAAACGAGCGGGGTCACTCTTCTGATAAGCCTTTTTCCCCTCCCACTTTCAAGTAGAAGCACATACACACACATCAAAACAGTGTGAGTGAATGCCGACGATGTGGTGGCTAATGTTGCGAAATAAAGGGGATTTGCTTGTAAGAAATATGTTTTCATTATGAAAATTGAGTCCTTCCGGGTCGTGTTTTTGCGCTTGCCCTCCCGCTTTTTATCAAGTTCAAGCGATTCTTTGTTCTCTGGGTTAACCTGACAAAAAAAAACAAAAAACAAAAAACAAAAAACAAAAAACAAAAAACAAAAAACAAAAAACAAAAAACAAAAAACAAAAAACAAAAAACAAAAAACAAAAAACAAAAAACAAAAAACAAAAAACAAAAAAAAAAAAAAAAAAAAAAAAAAAAAAAAAAAAAAAAAAACAAAAAACAAAAACAAAAACAAAAAAAAAAAAAAAAAAAAAAAAAAACAAAAAACAAAAAACAAAAAAAAAAAAAAAACAAAAACAAAAACAAAAAAACAAAAAACAAAAACAAAAACAAAAAACAAAAAAAAAAAAAAAAAAAAAAAAACAAAAAACAAAAACAAAAACAAAAAAAAAACAAAAACAAAAACAAAAACAAACAAAAAACAAAAACAAAAACAAAAACAAAAACAAAAAACAAAAACAAAAAACAAAAACAAAAACAAAAACAAAAAACAAAAACAAAAAACAAAAAACAAAAAACAAAAAACAAAAAACAAAAAACAAAAAACAAAAAACAAAAAACAAAAAACAAAAAACAAAAAACAAAAAAACAAAAAACAAAAAACAAAAAGCATGAAAGTTGTTTAAAAAAAATTATACCTGAACATAAAAAGAAGTAAAGCTTTATGGGAAACAGAAGCAGAAACAAACTTCAATATAAAGCTCGCAACAATTTCGCCACATTTCGCCACATTCTCTCGTTGAACAACAAGAATGAGAAACTGGGCCCCAAACTTTCGCTTTGCGCGCTGTTTCATTTGACGAACTTCGACCATATCGTTCTACGGCGTACAATCAAACATCAGGAGCGGATTAGGAGGATTTGTTTCCCGAAACAAAACCGTCAAAAAAAAATGAATTCACGTTCCAGCCTCGAAAAAACATTCCGTCAATTCGGGCCAAACTTTGACGCACAAGTTTGCCAAAGCGATTTAATCTCTTTGGCGAACGCGAACGTAAGTTTTTGGGAGCGAGCAAAAAAAAAGATTGGAGAAAGTTTTCGCGCTACCGAGCGCTTTTCCGAGCAGCACAATCTCAAACATCAACAATCTCGGGGAAATTTTGCATTCCTGGCGGGTAAGCTTTCCTTTTGCCCTGCCGGAATGGCTCGCTCGATATCGGTTAAGGTAGGTACGGTTTGCGCGACATGCTCGCGGATATTTTGGGACTATTTTTAGTACAGTACAAAATTTCAAATTTTAGTGTTTTAAGAGAATGTTTTAAAAATTCTTGAACAGTAATTGCTCGTGAATCTCCAATTTTCATGATTTAAAATAAAAAAAAAAAAACTTTTTCATCGTGTCAATTTTTAACCAAATCGCCTTCCATCGTCGCGCACCGAAAAGGAACAAGTTTTGTTTTGTTGTTCTTGGGAATTTTCCCCGTCAGCGGGAAAATTCGCTCCGTCGTTCCCACCTAAGCGGTATCAGGTCCGTTTGAACCATTATCCCTCCCCCTCGCACCCCGACCCGTTCATTCTTTCGGGCGGATTCTGCATAATTAAGCTGTGTAGTTTTGTAGCGGAAAAGTTTTATCGCGATTTTTTTTTCGCTCGGTGTATGTCTTCTTACCCAATCTGAGTGATGATGGGAAGTTTGAGTATGATGTTAAGATTTTTTAAATTCTGGTTTAATTTCATTTTTTTTACTTGCTCTAGATTAGTCTTAACTTAATAAGTATTTGTTTGTAAAACATTACGCTGTCCGCTTTGTAAGCGGATGATTCTGGGTTCGATTCCCATCTGCTGCAACCTTCCATCGGATGAGGAAGTAAAATGTCGGTCCCGGCCTTGGTTGTTAGGCCGTTAAGTCATTCCAGGTGTAGGAGTTGTCTCCATGCCATAAGTACAAACAACACACCAAACCAAGCCTACTCCGGTGGAATCCCTGGCGGCGGTTGGACTCGCAATCCAAAGGTCGTCAGTTCAAACACTGGGGTGGAAGGTTCCTTGGAGTAAAAAGAGGTTTGGGTGCTCTCCCCATTCAAGCCTTCGGCCTCCTAGTTTCGAGCAGAAACTTGCAATAGAGACCAGGTCGTTAATGTGGATGGTTTGATTTTTTTTTTTTGTAAAACATTCAATTTGAAGAAACATGAATTCTTACAGAACAGTTTAAAAACAAACTTGATCATGTAAAAATTTGCACTCAAAAAGATGTTAAAAGTATCTTGAAAAAATTTAAAAGTGGGCAAAAATATAAACAAATCGAGTAATGCGTTTGAAAACTAGGATTCAAAAAATCAGGGAGAAAAAAAATAAAACTCCGAAATTTCAATGCAAGTAGACGATTGCCAACAGTGCAAACAATTTAGGATGCATTTTCCAAAGTTGATAATGTTGAAAACTCTTGATAGTAAGTCAACTATTGTTAATCATTTTTTTTTTTCAAAAAACATCAACTTCCTCTCTCCACCCTCGACTTTTACTGCAGGCAAGGGACATTTTCTTAAAAAGTATTAGAATCGACAATATTTTCATTTCCAAAATTATGTAATTCTATTGTTAAATATTTTCAAAAAATTAAAGAGGCAATTCTCAGAGATTTCGGTCATTCGATTTATTTTGTATTTTTTAATCCTGATGAAACATTTTTGGTTCCTTCTGTATGCCTTAAGAAGCCATTTTGCATTATTAGTTTGTCCATATATTTTTCCATACAAATTTGGCAACTGTCCATACAAATATGATACATGAAAATTCAAAAATCTGTATCATTTGAACGAATTTTTTGATCGATTTGGTGTCTTCGTCAAAGTTGTAGGTGTGGATAAAGACTACAATGATGATTATTAATTTTATTTGATGTCACTAAAACTTGATTTGCAAAAAAAATAATGTTTTTATTTTTTTTATATATATGTTTTAGAGGATATCAAATGCCAAACTTTTAAGAAATTTACAGAACGAGCAAAAAATTTACCATGTTATGATCCAATAATGATTTTTTTTAAATCTAAATAATGGTCGCAAATAATCTTCAACTTCATTTTTCAGTTTAAAATGGAATTTGCTATCAAAAGTACTCTACGTGAAATTTTCCGATCATTTTGAAAAAAATATTTTTAATGTTTTCAATCAAGACTCTCATTTCAAAAGGGCCAAACATTTCATTTAAGGCCCTTTTGAAATGTTTGTCTTGATTTAAAAAAAATGAAAATATTGTAATCGAAAAGATCGGAAAATTTCACAAATATTTTAAAATTTTAAATTGAAAATCGGACCATAATGTTGCTGAAATATCGACATTAGAAATTGGTGGGTTGTTTGGCTGAGACTTAGAAAACATTATTTTTTCTGTTTTTATATCTTTACATGGCAATATCTCAGCAACCAGAGGCGATGCGTGGCCTGAATATTAGCCTGTTCAAAAAATACTTTTCATAAAAATAGCAATATTTTATTTTTTAGATTTAAAAAAAACGTTTAGACCGTTGCAAATATTTTGCAAAATTGGTTCGAAAAATCAGAAGGAAAAAATACACTTTTTTCAAAGAATAGAATTAGAAGTGTTATCAACAAAAACTAATCTAGAATGCCTTTTTCTGCATTGCTTACAATATTTAGCATGTTTGGGCTCGTTTATACATAATTGTAATTTAATAAAATTACTATGTACAGCTCCACAGAAACCACAAAAATATTTTTTCGCAAATACTTAGAAATTTTGGAATCTTTTGATTGTAAAACAACTGGACAGGTGTATAATTGAAATCATCTTTTTAAAAAATTGTATAACCGATCAGCATTGTTTACGTTAATTGTTGATTTTTTTTATCCAAAAATGCATTTAAGTTGAAACTAAGTTTGAATTTTGAAACCACAAAAAATATCCTAGCCTCAGTGAAGTAGAACACTTAATCTAAAAAAATCATAAAGTAAATTAAAATATCGATAAAAATAACTTAAATATTATTTTAAACAATTCTGTTATAAAAATAAAGTTGTTTATGTTATTAGCTATTTGAGCGCTTTGCTACATTTTCTAACTTTCTGAACTTATCAATGACAAATATTTAGCTAAACTGTTTAATTTTAAATTTTGGCTAACTACAGAATTTATTTCGTTTATTAGCGAAAATTGTTTCCCGGGAAAATTGGATGCTCTTTAAAAGATATATTTCATTTTTTTCATATAAAATTGATTGCTCATCTTAAAAATAAAACTCTTAGATATTTAATAAGATGGAATTGGATATATGGATATGAAATGTAGAATAATCAGCAATTCCACATGAAGGATTAAACTGATAATTATAAAATAGTTTAAGTTTTGTGGTTTGGTTGAGCGTTTTAGCAGAATGCATTACTATGAATACAAAGAGACGAGTTGTCCCTTTTAATTCCACTATATATTTTTTACAACTCGTCTCTTTGTATTCATAGTTCAAGTTACTAAAAATTTGAATTGAACTAATGCGTCCAGTCCGGGAATGCCTGGAACGAAATTCTAAGGATATTTCCTTAACCGGGAATTCTCGAATCCTGGGATTTTTAAATATTATGGCCCGGTTTCCTCGAAATTGAAAAAAAAAAATTGGTCTGGAAATTCAGATTTGTTTCTGAAAAAAGTGAACAATTGAATATTTAGCAATCGATATTAATTTTGTCATATTTATATTTTTACTCTGCATTTATCACAATTTATTTCGTTTATTAGGGAAAATTGTTTGAATTTTTGCCCCTAGATTCCAAATATATGTTTCCTGTTTCCCGGGAAAATTGGATGTCCTTTAAAAGACTTATTATTTTTCTTGATTTATGAAATTTTTGCTCATCTAATAAATAAAACTCTTAGATATTTCATAAAAAGCAATTTCGATTGTCAATCTGTAATTAATACGTAAATTGACCAATGCAATGCTTTAGAAAAAGTACTATTTTAAATTTAAAAGTTTTTCAAAATGCTTAAAATAAATTCTAATTACATCGTGTGTGAAAACAATTTTTAGGTCTAAAAATATTGCTATCAAAAATGGCAGGGCAATGGCAACTTTAAAAAATACCAATTTTACCTTTTTCTGTGTCATAAAAGATTTTTTTGACCGTAGGTTTGCTTAAACTTGTGAGCGATCAAGATTTTTTTGACGCTGTTACGATTGCAAGTTCAAAAAATAGGTTAAAAACATTATTTTTTGTGATTTACAAAAAAATCATGATTTTTTTCATGGATGATACTGCTGATTTATTGTTATTCCGAGTCAAAACATATAAAATTGATAATTTTGTTAAATCACTTTTCATGGAAATTACAACTTTTTAAACGTATGAATTCTGAAGACTTGCTTGAGATAGCTGTTTACAATTTCAAACCATCCCTTCCTTTCAAGTATAAAGCTCGCTCAAAATTCAACCTCGGAAAAGTCAAAACAAATTGACTCTCTTCAAAGCAACACACACACACACATACGACCGAATGGTGGCATGCCCTTTTCTGTAATTTGGTTATGGTACGTCTCGTCAAGCATCGTTCACCTCGAAAGCTTGTACTATTAATTATGCACCAAACTTTGGCAGACTGATGAAACAAACAGCACACACACACACACACCCGCACCCACACATTGATTGCCAGTTTGTGTTACTAACGAGGTCAGATGCATCACAACCAGATACGGTAAAAGTTGCCCCAGAGTGTTGGGAGTTTTCCACTTTGATTTTTAGAATGTTTACTGTTTGGGGAGTGAGGTCGGTGTAATTAAATGTTTGGTTGTGTCTCTTTTTTTTTTGTTTAAAGTTTTGAGTACTTTAAAATTTTCAAAACATTTGTTAAAAGTATTTCCTTACGTAAACTACAAGTCTATGAGACCTTCTCTAAAAAAAACTCTAGAAGTTATGTACTCAATGAAGCAGAAAAATCTACCTTAATTTAACGCCCGTATGTATGCAGCTAGTACTTGCAAGGAGACCCTTTCTGAACGAGCCAGAATTTGAACGGTGCACATGATTCATTGTGCCCCATTAGAGCAGCAGCAGCAGTGCGCGGGGTTGGTGTGATGCAATTTATTTACTCACCGCGCGTGAAAAGAGCGGTAAAAATGAGGAAACTGAGGTTCTTAACTTCTAGCTGCACCCATTACGAGCCACGTGAAATGGACGTTGTTTGAGGGATTTTGTTCGTCGTCCGCCCTCGAGCGAGTCGATTGCTGTTTGTGCTCCATTAAGGTGTACTAACCGTAGGACTTCGGATGATTGTGGGGGAGAGTTGGGAAAATTGGGTAAATTAAAAATATTTAAATTTGCCAAAATGTTCCAGATAAGGTGCTTTCAAATCAAATCCAAATGTTCGCTCTACAGGCCTTGGCGTTCTCGATAGTGAGATTCCGACTCGAAACTAGGTATCGAAAGGTTTGATTGTTGAGGCAATTGCAAACCTCTTTTTACACCTAAGCTTCAATCCGCCCCGGGATGGATGAAAATAGGTGAACATGTTATCTTAGGTTCTAAGGCTTGTTTATAGGGTCATTCTACGCCAACTCACATGAAATCGATAAAAGACTGCTCAATTTCCATTAAACTTTGGTTTTCAGATTAAATTTTCAAAAGGTTCTATCTGCATAGGAAACCAATGACTCATAGGTTGGTTTGAAAATTTACTCTAGGTTTAAGGGTTAATTTTGGTCCCTGATCACAAATCTGAGCTCCATTTGCGAGCTTTAATTTTTTTTTCGGATTTTTCCTAAGACGTTTCTCACTAATTTGTAGCTCGAAACCAAGAAGAGATGGATATTTTGTTTCATAAGACTTTTCTGTAAAATTGGATCACCGATTTGGTAACGTACTAAACATTTAAAAAAATAATAAGTTTTTTATCATCAAAAAAATAAAATCGCTCTACAATGGCTGACAATTCCTGTTATTAAAATTAAAATTTTAGAGACATATTATTATATTATACATTTAATGTACTTTTTGAATCTGAACAATTCCCTACAAAATCGGCTGATTTCTACCATTTTTAACTTTTGTATTTTTTTTATTTGGCTCAAACTTTGTGGGGGCCTTCCCTATGACCAAAGAAGCTATTTTGTGTCATTGGTTCATCCATACAAGTCTCCATACAATTTTGGCAGCTGTTCATGAGCAATTCTCTACGAAATCGGTCTTTTTTCTTCAATTTTAATTTTTGTATTTTTTAATCCGGCTGAAACTTTTTTGGTGCCTTCGGTATGCCCAAAGAAGCCATTTCGCATCATTAGTTTGTCCATATAATTTTCCATACAAATTCGGCAGCTGTCCATACAAAAATGATGTATGAAAATTCAAAAATCTGTATCTTTTGAAGGAATTTTTGATCGATTTGGTGTCTTCGGCAAAGTTGTAGGTATGGATACGGACTACACTGGAAAAATAATACACGGTAAAAAAATTTGGTGATTTTTTATTTAACTTTTATCACTAAAACTTGATTTACAAAAAACACTATTTTTAATTTTTTTATTTTTGATATGTTTTAGAAGACATAAAATGCCAACTTTTCAGAAATTTCCAGGTTGTGCAAAAATCACTGACCGAGTTATGAATTTTTAATCAATACTGATTTTTCAAAAAATCGAAATTTTGGTCGTAAAATTTTTCAACTTCATTTTTCGATGTAAAATCAAATTTGCAATCAAAAGTACTTTACTAAAATTTTGATAAAGTGCACCGTTTTCAAGTTATAGCCATATTTAAGTGACTTTTTGAAAATAGTCGCAGTTTTCATTTTAAATTAGTGCACATGTTTGCCCAGTTTTGAAAAAATATTTTTGAAAAGCTGAGAAAATTCTCTATATTTTGCTTATTCGGACTATGTTGATACGACCTTTAGTTGCTGAGATATTGCAATGCAAAGGTTTAAAAACAGGAAAATTGATGTTTTCTAAGTTTCACCCAAACAACCCACCATTTTCTATCGTCAATATCTCAGCAACTAATGGTCCGATTTTCAATGTTAATATATGAAACAATTGAGAAATTTTTCGATCTTTTCGAAAAAAATATTTTTGGAATTTTCAAATCAAGACAAACATTTTAAAAGGGCGTAATATTGAATGTTTGGCCTTTGTGAAATGTTAGTCTTGATTTGAAAATTCCAAAAATATTTTTTTCGAAGAGATCGGAAAATTTCACAAATGTTTCATATATTAACATTGAAAATCGGACCATTAGTTGCTGAGATATTGACGATAGAAAATGGTGGGTTGTTTGGGTGAAACTTAGAAAACATCAATTTTCCTGTTTTTAAACCTTTGCATTGCAATATCTCAGCAACTAAAGGTCGTATCAACAAAGTCCAAATAAGCAAAATGTAGAGAATTTTCTCAGCTTTTCAAAAATTTTTTCAAAACTGGGCAAACATGTGCACTAATTTAAAAATGAAAACTGCGACTATTTTCAAAAAGTCACTTAAATATGGCTATAACTTGAAAACGGTGCACTTTATCAAAATTTCAGTAAAGTACTTTTGATTGCAAATTTGATTTCACATCGAAAATGGAGTTGAAAATTTTACGACCAAAATTTCGATTTTTGAAAAATCAGTATTGATTAAAATTCATAACTCGGTCAGTGATTTTTTGCACAACCTGGAAATTTCTGAAAAGTTGGCATTTTATGCCTTCTAAAACATATCAAAAAATAAAAAAAATTAAAAATAATGTTTTTTTGTAAATCAAGTTTTAGTAATAAAGAGTTAAATAAAAAAATCACCAAATTTTTTTTACCGTGTATTATTTTTTTCCAGTGTAGTCCGTATTCATACCTACAACTTTGCCGAAGACACCAAATCGATCAAAAAATTCCTTCAAAAGATACAGATTTTTGAATTTTCATACATCATTTTTGTATGGACAGCTGCCGAATTTGTTTGGAAAATTATATGGACAAACTAATGATGCAAAATGGCTTCTTTGGGCATATCGAAGGCACCAAAAAAGTTTCAGTCGGATTAAAAAATACAAAAAAAATCGAATGACCGAAATCCTAGAGAACTGCTCTCATACAAAAATGGTACGTATGTATTCATAAATCTGTAACTTTTGAGTGAATTTTGTGATCATTTTGGTGTCTTCGGAAAAGTAGTAGGTATTGTTGAGGACTATTGAGAAAAAAATTGTACGCGGAAAAATCAAATGACGATTTTTTATTTACTTTTTTACCACAATAAATCAATTTCCCAATGTACGTATTTTTTTATTTTCGATTTTTTTATATGTTTTAGGGGAAAAACCCGCAACTTTTGAGTCATCGAGAAGTATTGTCAAAAAATCCTCCGCCTAGTTATGAATTTATGAAAAAAGTGATTATTGGAAAAAAAAAATTTTATGCAAAAACTAATTTGACTTAACTTTATTAACGAAAATTTGAATTTGCAATCAATATGTACTTTACAGATTTTTTTATAAAGGGCTCCGTTTTCAAGATATAGCCACCAAAAGTTTGATTTCAGCGAAATATTTGTAGTTTTTCGATTTTGAAAAAAAGTTACCATGAGTGACCATTTCTAAAAATATGTTTTTTTTTTATGTTCTGAACAATACTAAATGTTTGGCCCTTTCGATATGTAAGTCTAGACTCCATAATATTTAAAGTATTGTTTTTGAAAAGATCAAAAAATTCACGAATGTTTCATGTTCAAACAATGCACATTGGACCATAAAATGCTGAGATATCGACTTAAGAAAATTGTGGGTTATTTGGGTGAGAATTAGAAAACTTCAATTTTCCTTTTTTTTAAATCGCTCTATCTCAGCAACCAGAGGTCAAATCTACAATATTTCTTAGACATTTTTCTCAAGGTCACAATTGTGTTTTAGGGGTTAACACTTAGAAAAACTGTTCATAGTTGTACCGAATCATACCCTTTTCAAAACAAATTTTCGTAAAATTTTGATAACTCTTGAAAATCCTGCAAACTCCTTATGTAAATTCATCTAAATTTTGGTTTACGTCTGCTCTACAACTTTGTAGAACATTGGTAAAATTTATAAAGAAACTGCACAAATTACAAAAACAAGTTATTTTAAAATGTTCAAAATGAAATCACTCGATTTTTGGCAGTTTAGTTTTTTTTCGAAATTTTGAGAAGATCGGCGTCAAATTTTCATAAAAGTCCCTTTAACACCAAATTTCTGTCTTCTCAATCCCTTAGAGCAACACATTAAGAAAATCGAAGAGAGGTTTGCCCTTTAAAAGTGAAATTTATCAGGAACTGAAGAAAATTTCATAAGCTTCACATTTTTTTACATAAGATTTGTCTCTATTCTCAGGTGTAAAATTATCATCATGTTTTTGCTGAGATATTTGCTATAATCGTATGAAAAATCATACTAACATCAATAAATTATAGCGTTTTGGAATCGGGATGATGTCAGCTATCGATTGCACTTAAAACATTTTTCCTGTATTTTAAAAATGCAATGTATCTCGAAAAAAATATCAAATGGTCAGAGTTTTTTCATGCATTTCAAATGTTTTAAAAGTATTTTTTTTTGTAAATACAATTTTTTGGCAAAACTACGTATTTTTGAAAACATACACAACATTTATTTTTTTCACTATATGGATATCAAATGATTGGAATTTCTTTATACATTTCGAATGTAATAACATTTTTTTTGAAAATACTATAAAAATCCCAAAACTACGTATTTTTGAAAAATATACACAAAGTTTAAGTTTTTTTGACAAAGAACTTTGTCCTAAGGGCTCTATTCTGGTGAGGTGTCAATCCAGAAAAACGAAAAATGTCGCGCGTTACGAAAATGTTGCATACTTCGACGTCGTCGTGCTATCTTGTCGCACCCGCCATTTTGACGTTCCGAGAAAAACGCGTTTTAATGTTTGACCTTGAATATTCAAAAACGAGAGCATGCAATGTGAACAATAACAAACACGATTTGTTTGGCTCACCATTCTGTGCATTGTCCCAAAGTTTGGTTGAAGTTGGTTGCTGGAGTCCCGAGTTATAATTACAAATGTTTACGGTAGTCTAGCTTGTACGTGCGACAAACGCATCCTGACTTTCCTGGCCTGAAATCCTTTGGCCTTTTGTCGCACTTACATCAATTTTCATGGAGTGACAAGATAGCACGACAAGATTGAAACTACTTTCATATGTAAAGTGACAAAAATGCACGGAGTTTTTCGGTTTTTGTTGAATATCTCAGGATTGAAATCGAATTTTGGGGATCTGTGAAGGGCAAAAGGTGAGGCATTGTGAGCTGCACAAAATGGCGTTCTTAACTCAATTTGGCCCAAAATGCACGTACGACAAGTTAGCACGATGGCGACGACTTGGTACTGCGGAAGGGGTCAGCAACGAATGAAGTGTGGCAACAATGGTGCAACATTCTCGCGTGACAGTTCCAAGAAAGCAGGAGACGAGGCAAAATTTGCACCATGTTGTCACATTTCATGCGGACTATATAAGCTAACAGATAGCCTCTGAACAGTTAGTTTTGACCGAAAATCCGTCAGAGACGGATCGACGGTGGTAATTTTATTGCTCACACACACATACACACATTGAAAGACACAGGTTGTGCACCACCTTTGGAGGAATTCTGTTCTAAAGAATATTGTTAGAACGGTCACTCGGAAACCAGAATGATTCAAGGCAATGGGGTTGGGACCAAACTGGTAGGATATTGGCCACACCCGGAGTGGCCATGGCCCTGAGGGAAGGTTCTACCGGGGGGACATTTATCGAACCATACGACTTGGGGCAATATGGGTATCAAAATTCATGGTTTTTGATACTGGTGATGAAAATGGCCATTTTGATAGGATTGGCCACACCCGGAGTGGCCATGGTTTTTGATACTGGTAATGAAAATGGCCATTTTGACAGGATAGGCCACACCCGGAGTGGCCATGGCCCTGAGGGAAGGTTCTACCGGGGGACATTTATCGAACCATACGACTTGGGGCAATATGGGTATCAAAATTCATGGTTTTTGAAACTGGTAATGAAAATGGTTATTTTGACAGGATTGGCCACACCCGGAGTGGCCATGGCCCTGAGGGAAGGTTCTACCGGGGGACATTTATCGAACCATACGACTTGGGGCAATATGGGTATCAAAATTCATGATTTTGGGGGTTGGTTCTACCGGGTGGTGCCATTGATTGAATAAATTTAATTAGAATTAATTATTCAGTATTAAATAAATAGGCAAAGAATTAAAAAATATAAATAAAAATAGCATGATTTTTAGAGTTTTGTACAAAGTTCTTTGTCATATTGGTCATGTAGAACATAACCACCTGCACCTTTTTTCAATATGGGTATCAAATGATTGGGATTTTTTCATACATTTGAAACATAATTTTTTTTTTTAGTGCTTAAAATTTTCTCAAAACTACAATTTTTTGAGATTTTATTCATACATTTTGAAAGTGGTAAAACATTTTTTTAAATACTAATTATTTTTACAAAGCTACGTATTCTCGAAAAAATGTACAAGTTTTTTTTAATGTGGGTACCAAATGATCGAGATATCTTAATAAATTCGAAAACTATTACATTTTTTTAAAATACTTAAAATTTTAACCAAACTACGTTTTTTCTAAAAAATAATCAAAATTTCAAAGTTTCAATATTTATAGCATTCGAAATGTTTGATAAAATTCCAATCATTTGTTACCCAACTGAAATTTTGATTTTTTATGGAAAAAACGTAGTTTTGTAAAAAATTTGAGTATTTTTAAAATAGGTTGTAAATACATTCTAAATGTATAAAAAAATCCAATCATTTAAAACTCATATGGTGAAAAAATGAAATGCTGAGTATTTTTTTAATGTACGTTGTATTGAGAAAATTTTGATTATTTAAAAAATGTTGTTACAATAGAAAAATATGACAAAAATCCAAAGCATTTAAAAGCTATATTGCAAAAAAAAACTGAAATTTTGAGATTTTTTTTGAAATCAAAGACAAAAGACAATCACACCGTCTTTGCAGACTGATACTAATATTAACGAGACAAACATTGAAAATACGTAGTTTTGAGAAAATTTTACTATTTACAAAAAAAAATGTATGACATTCGAAATGTATGACAAAAACGCAATCAATTGATACCCATATTGGAATAACACAAATTTTGAGGTTTTTAAGAATTAAAAAATTGGTGTGGTGTTGTTATTTCAGATCTTCATAAGACCCTTGATTTCTAATTTGTCTAAATCCAGCACCTCTTGCCCCTACAGCATATTTTTCCTTTATTTTTCGATTTAGATAAAAAAATATCCGAATAGCAGATAATCATGGATAATAATCCAGATATTCGATATTTCATATCCGGATCCGGATTCATATTCCGGATACTATCCGGATACGAATATCCGGAAATCCGGATACGAAATTCGGATTTTCAAAGTTTTTTACAAGCTTTCGTAAGCTATTTGATTTTTTAATGGATAAATATGTTTTGTAAGGAATTTGAAAAACAATTGATAATCAAGCTAGAACTGAGGCAAACTGGAGCATTACCCAATTAATCCTTTAAAAATCAAGAACCATTCTAAACAAGTAATAGAACCATTGATTTGTATAATTGATTCAAAATAGAAGTTTTATCTTCATGGAATTAAAGTCTATAAATCACCCAACAACTTAAACTTTTCCTTGGCTTATCACACCTCAATTGCCCCTTAATTAAAGCAAAACAATAAAATAGCTGCACTCCCTTGCCTCTCACACAACATCCCTTCCAGCGAGAAAAAAATCCGAAATGAAAAACCTTCGCTTTTCCATCACCTTTCATCGTTGCAATTGTGCTGCACTGCCAGAACGGAGTCGCCTGAGGCGGTTTTCCACCCTACAAATGAAAAAAAAGAAGAAAAACGCAGCTCAGCAGCCACGACTTGTGAAGCCATTATTAATATAAACTATAATTTCGCTCACCCGGATTAGCGCGCGCCAGGAAGAAAAGTGAAGCTATATAATTGCCGGCACCGCCCTTTGGCCCTCCCCCCCCCCCTTGGAAAGTGGCCCTCCGGGTGGATTTATAAGCAAGTGCATTTCTTCGCGCTCAGGAAACCCGTTTGGAAGAAAAGTGCACTTTCGTCTCTCTCTCTCAAAGTGAGTATTTTCTTGTACCACTTGTGTGCGCTGCTCGTAATTGCTTGTGAGGAGGGAAAGTGTTTTTTGTTACTTGGCTTTCTTTCTCCCGTTTGGTGTGGCGTGATGTGAAAGTATTTTCCCCCACTTTTGGCACGTATGGGTGTGTGTGGGTGAGTGTTTGTGCCACCGGGGAGTTATTTTGCCATAATTTATTGCATGTCAGAAACGGTTAACATGCTTGCCTGGGCTTGGAAGGCACTTGAGGCAACAAGGGAAAATCAGTTCTGTCAGATGAAGCGAACGGTTGAGAATGATTCTGGGATGGTTTTCGTGTGAAGATTTGTTTCGATGAATTCATTGAATTTTTATCATTTTGATTCATTTCTTTTATGGTCAAAGCCAACATTTTCTTTCAAATTTTTGGTTTGATATTTAGAATTTTTTAAGGGTCTATAACCTACTGTATTTCATATGTTTATAATATTATTACCTTTTCAAAAAAAAAACTCTAGACATACACTACCTTTTCTTTACTAAGCAGTCAAATCCAGAAGGGAAACAATCACCAGTTGTTTTGGTCCGAGCCGGAATTTGAGCCCCGATTTACCGCTTACGAGGCGGAATCGTTACCACTAGGCTACGTGGCTGGATATTGCAGGGAACAATGGAATTTAAAAAAAAATGAAGAGGTCCAAATAAATATTTATTTAATAAAATTGGTTAATTGAATTGAATTTCATTGTGTTTCTATTAGAATTTAACAGTTCTGATCCAGTATGTTACATTTGCAATTCAGAGATTTGGAGAAACTTTCAACTGAGATCAATTCATAAGCCTTTGCAGGAAGGGTACATATTTCTACGTTTAGATTTTGCTAACTGGTTGTTCTTTTAGAGAAAATATGTTTTGAGAAAAAAAACCATAGTCATGGATCTAGTATGACTTAGGTTAATTACAATTAATTTAAAAATGGGCTGTGGTTTTTTCGATTTGCACTTTTGGACTCGACATACATCGATTTCAGCCAAACTTGGAGAGAACGTCCATCAATCGATGGTAAACAGAAATCACAAGTTTGGTGCCGATTGGACCATTAGGGTGTAATATCAAAATCGATTTTTCAGCATAGCACTTTTTCAGTTCCTTTTGGGGCCCTAAACAACTCTCCAAAGTTTGGGACCGATTGGTTTAGTCCTCACTTTGCGCTAAGCGATTCAATTTTCCATATAAATTTGTATGGAGAAAACCATTTTATTGGATTTTGATATTTATCAAATCCACGTTTCATGCTATATCAAAACCGGACTCATATTCGGATGCTCTAGAATGTGCTCTACAAATTTGCCGAAGAGAGTATGGTGCTAACTTGCTCCTAGAAGTAGATATAGCGTCCACAAAACTCGTCTAAAACGTGATTTTCGAGCAAAAAACAGGTTTTAGACAAGTTTTGAACACGATGTAACTTTTTTTAATTTTTTTTATTTTTAAAAATTTTGTTGTCCTGGTTTTTTATATTCCACAAAAAAATATCTAAAAATCGCTCCTCAAGATACATAATTAAATTCATTTACATACCCATTTTGTATGACCAGTCCCCAAAATTGAATGGAGACTTTAATGGAATAAAGAATGATGCAAAATTGCTTCTTTTTACATAGGGAGTGCATGGACAAGATTTATCCAAGTAAAAAAAAGGCGAAAAAAATTAAGAAATCGTTAAGTTCTTGTTTTTCAAAAAAACATGATTCCATTTCCAGTATTAAACTTAGCAATGAAAAATAGTATGTGAAATCAATGTGAAAACAAGTATAAAATGATTTGACATGATTTAAGTTGAAAATCTAAATTTATTTAAAACCGATAAACATTTTTAACAGTGAATTCATTTCTGCCTAAAAATGTTAAAGCTATGAATTCCAGAGTTTATTCTAAACAGAAAATTTTAAGAATTTCTTTCACATTCAAACTTCTGATAGATGTTTCTTTTTTTTCATGAAGAAAACAATTTTTGAAAGCATTATATTGCCTTATTTTTGTGTTCATTAACAGGATTCTATGATATGAAAATCAAAAGTGGAATTTTCAGCGCCGCACGCAAAATTGAAAAAATTACGAAACAGGAAAACAGCTTTTTTCACTAAAAACGCGATAAATTGTTTTATCGTAAAAAGGTAATCCTCCGCCAACTCGCACAGCAGTTGTCCCGACCCCTCCTCGATTTGCGTGAAACTTTGTCCTAAGGGGTAACTTTTGTCCCTGATCACGACTCCGAGGTCCGTTTTTTATATATCGTGACGTAGGGGCGGTACGACCCCTTTCATTTTTGACCATGCGTAAAAAGTGGTGTTTTTCAAAAATTTGCAGCCTGAAACGGTGATGAGATAGAAATTTGGTGTCAAAGGGACTTTTATGTAAAATTAGACGCCCGATTCGATAGCGTACTCAGAATTTTTAAAATTCTTCCATTTTCCGTTACTCGACTGCAAAAAAAAATTAAAACATGTGGGAAATTTAATGTTCTTGTCTTATATACATTGACCCAGAAGGGTCATTTTTTAATTTAGAACAAATTTTTTCATTTTAAAATATCGTGTTTTTTCTAACTTTGCTGGGTTATTTTTAGAGTGTAACAATGTTCTACAAAGTTGTAGAGCAGACAATTGCAAAAATTTTGATATGTAAACATAAGGGGTTTGGTTATAAACATCACGAGTTATTGCGATTTTAAGAAAAAAGTTTTGAAAAAGTTGGTCGTCGTTAATCATGGCCGTTCATGGTTACCCGCAGCAGACACGGAGGACGAAACAAAGAGAAACGTGAAATTACTTTTTCAAAACTTTTTTTTCGTAAAATCGCGATAACTCGTGATGTTTATTCTGTCTGCCCTACAACTTTTTAAAACATTATTACCCTCTAAAAAATAACTCTGCACAGTTAGAAAAAAAAACACAAAATTTTAAAATGAAAAATTTTGTTCTAAATTAAAAAATGACCCATCTGAGTCAAATGAGATTCGAAAAGAACATTGAATTTCCCTTAAAATGACATGCTCCAATTTTTTCTACCGTCTAGTAACGGAAAATGGGAGAATTTTTTAAACTTTTAAAGTGTTTTTTTCGATGAAAAATACGTTTTTTCGGAATTCTGAGTACGCCATCAAATCGGGCGTCTAATTTTACATAAAAGTCCCTTTGACACCAAATTTCTATCTCATCACCGTTTCAGGCTGCAAATTATTGAAAAACACCTCTTTTTTCGCATGTTCAAAAATGGAAGAGGTCGTACCGCCCCTCCGTCACAAGAAATCAAAAAACGCACCTTGGATTCATGATCAAGGACAAAAGTTACCCCTTAGGACAAAGTTTCACGCAAATCGAAGAGGGGTCGGGGCAACTTTTCCCGATTTTGTGTTTGTTGATAGAAAACTACAAAAAAAAATTTTAGCGATGACCAAAATAATATTTTTTTTGTAATTAAGAGATGCAATCATATCTCGGAATCCTGTTCATGAACACCTCCAGTTTTTAAGTATGTTACGTAAAATTTTTCGAAAAATTCGATAAAAATATTTTCAGACATAGGCCGTTTTTAAAGTTGTCATACGACTTTTTCAAATGTTTGACTTGTTTTTTCCGGTCCTTAAATTATGTTTCCTTGAAAAGCCAACCAACCCCCTTTCATTTGCATCGAAGATAGGTGCGGAGTTATGATTTTTTTTTATGTGGTTTTTGCAAAAATTGAAGAAAATGGCCAAATTTGGGACCACCCTACCACGGTGTAGGTCACCCTAATGAGCAAACAAAAAAAAATGGGTCCGATTATTTTGACCAAGAAACCAGACAAAATTTGAACACGATCGGAGAGCTTTTTTCGGCTTGTGCCCTTTTCAAGTGGATTTGCTATATAGTTTTTAAAGATTGCGCATCATGCTTTTTTTAATTTTGAGATAACTCCACTAGGGAATTGTTTTCAATCTTTTATATTGAAAAAAAAAAAACATTAAAATAGGCCAACTACCGTTAAAAAAAATCGTAAATGTATCTCTGAGTAACAGTGACAGTTAAACTATAGATCATTTTAAAAGATTGGAAAATTTAAGCAAAATAGTTCTATTAAGAACGCTAATAAATGCTCTGTAACTTCCAGATCAGTTTCAGATAGCACAACAGAGAATACGGGCTTTTATTTAATTTGGTTTTTGGGTCGTTTCCATAAATTGTTAAATTTTATTAGTTTTTAAAACTATATTCAATAAAATAAATAAACTATAACATCGTTCTATTTCTTTCATTTCAGGTAAACATCAGTCGTTGATCTCAAGTGAATTGTTTTACAAGTGAGCTTCACGGAAATGTTTGGTAAATCAGCATACTTTTAAATCACAACTAAATTCAAATCACTTTTGGGAAATGTTCATTAATTAAAAATCAAATCAAATTATTCGCTCTACAGCATAGCCTTGGCGTTCTCGATTGTGAGATTCCTACTCGAAACTTGGTGTCCGAAGGCTTGATTGTTGAGGCAATTGCAAACCTCTTTTTACACCTTAGCTTCCATCCACCCCGGGATTCGAACTGACGACCTTTAGATTGTGAGTTCAACTGCCTACCAGCGACTCCACCGAGGCAGGACCCAGGGAGACGACTCCTACACCTGGACTTAGCTAACGATCTAACCTTTTTAGGTTAGTCCGGGGCCAACATTTACTTCCCGTCCGACGGAAGGCGTGATCGGACAAATCTGTAGTTTTTTTTTTTGAAAAGGTCTTATAAACCAATTTTTATTTTTTTGCTTTTTGGGTGTTTTTGAATACCCATGACTCAAGGCGTTTCTAAAAACACCCAAAAAGCAAAAATTGAAATTTTGGTATATTGGACCTTTTCAAAAAAAAAAACTCCAGAAATCTCGTCTCAAAAATTGCCACCGGGACCTTCTGGGATCGAACCCAGGCCGACTGGGTGAGAGGCAATCTCGCGTACCCCTACACCACGGTCCTGGCTAAATCATTAATTAATCAATATTAATTTTATAACACTTTTTATCGATAATGCTTCAAAGTTTTGTGTTGTGATTTCATCCTTCAGCAAACTGCAACATTCATTTAACTAGCTAGCAGTCGCTTTATTCAGCTACTAATCACATGCAAACACAACGTCGAAAGGTCAAAAAGTCCATCAATTCGCATTTAAAGCTCACATTCATGAGATGCGTGTTCCGTCGCCATCGGCTCTCGATTCCCGAAGCTCTAGCTCAAAACGCCCCACGCGAGACCAGAATGTCGCAGAGCGATTGAGCCAAACCGACCGGAAGCGGCACCGTTTGTCCGCAACTCGGCAAATGCTAATTAGATCGCCATTTATGGCCACCCACTGGCCGGTTTCAGCAGGAGTCCAGATGGGATGAGGGGCGCGGGGGAGGAAATAATTATGAAGCCAAGTGTGTCGGCCTTTTGTCATCCGGTTTCCGCCGGACTTAATCACACATACACCCATTCGCTAGTAGTTCCAATTATGTTGACGTTATAGAGCTCAAACAGGGTCACTAAAACTTTTTTTTTTTGACTTTCAAAAGTCGTTTTAAATTAAACTGATATTGCACTTAAGTTTGACAATTCAACTTTGGTATTAAAAATTAAAAATCTGAGTTAAAACAACCTTTTGAAAGCTAGCATGCCCTTTCAACTTTAATTAGTTGTGAAAATCTGCACCTCAACCAGTGCAGTAGTGCTTCTTCGGCTCGGCCATCAGGTGCAAATCTCCAGGATTCAGGCCTTGCCTCGAGTATGCGATGCTTTTAGAAGATAGTTCGTTATGCAAACATTCCAGAATGTTATTTGAACAGCCGGGCTAGATTTGCGCTTCCTGAGCACAAGAAGGACTTTGACATTAGACACGGTACACGATGCTTGCAATTGACACAGTGGGACGTAATATCTTGAGCAGTGTACTGATGGAAAATGATCTCAATTACCTTGTATCAATTCACGAATAAAATGTTTAAAAAATACCAAAATAAACAAAAGCAAAAACAAAAACAAAAACAAAAACAAAAACAAAAACAAAAACAAAAACAAAAACAAAAACAAAAACAAAAACAAAAACAAAAACAAAAACAAAAACAGACAACAGACAACAGACAACAGACAACAGACAACAGACAACAGACAACAGACAACAGACAACAGACAACAGACAACAGACAACAGACAACAGACAACAGACAACAGACAACAGACAACAGACAACAGACAACAGACAACAGACAACAGACAACAGACAACAGACAACAGACAACAGACAACAGACAACAGACAACAGACAACAGACAACAGACAACAGACAACAGACAACAGACAACAGACAACAGACAACAGACAACAGACAACAGACAACAGACAACAGACAACAGACAACAGACAACAGACAACAGACAACAGACAACAGACAACAGACAACAGACAACAGACAAATTGTAAATCTTCTATATTTTTTTATAAATCAGTACTAAAGTTTCTCAAACAATTTTGGAAAGTTTCTATTTGCGTCACCACTCCCAAAATCTGCTCCAAACTTGACGTCAAATCCCACCTATCAACCCAGAATCACTACGGAATGCGACTTTCCACACCACGTAAACTTGAATAAATTATAGCCTAAGCGGTTTGGCTACACTGCCTTCGTCGCTGGCAGCGCTGCCACCCCCCAGCTAGAAAGGGAGCCTGACGACGGTGATGATTTGCGTTAATTTATGTACACATTTCCAAACCATTCCATTTGGCCCTGGGCCGGGGAATCTTCGCTCTGCGAGCAAACTTCAGAACTTTGGGGACCGTCGATAACGAGGAGGACGCGACCGCGCAGTTCCGTTCCGAAAGCTTGGCCACAAATTGGACCACTTTTTTTCGCTCTCTCTCTCGGGAACTTTTCATTGGACAGATTAAACGACGCATCGCGTTGATGAGCTTCCGGCAGGGGGCTTCCGGAAACTGGAAGGGGGGAAAGAGGAAGAAATTATTTAATTAGGTACCATTTGGAAAGGAAGTCTCCTCTTGCAAGTTTTGGTTGAATCGGTCCGATTTTGAGGGAGGGGTGCCGACTTGGTCGACTTTAAATTTGCTGACCAACCTAGCGAAGGAATGAATTGTAGAGTTTTTCGGAATGGTTATGCTGGGGATTTGCTCGGCGTCCGGAAACGGAACGGTTCAGTGACTTTCGATTGAATGTTTCAATTTGGTAGCAATCAAAATCGTGGTCGGAAAACGGTTCCGCCTGTCTGTTTAAGTTAATTTGAGAAATCAGTTGACAAGATTTAAGAAAATAACTTTAAATTTTAATAAAAAAAAATTAACAATATATTCTGAAAGTCAAATCTCAACATTTTTCAAAACAATTTCCTACCAATTTCCTCGACACTCCCAATAAAATCGATTGCCTGTGACGGCCAGGGATTGAAATCAATCAAGCTTCCCGAGCTTCCGAGCTGCTGTGCTGTTGCCAAAGATTTCCCGCTCGAGAAGTTTTCCAATTGATTACATATTGTCCTGTTTTTCTGTGCGCACACCACCCACTCGCCCCTCCCGCTCTCCTCCCCAAGTAACGAGCTTTTTCCGGGCGAGATGGCGAACAATTGAAAACGGATAGGTCAGGGCTTTGATTGATGTTTGGTTCGGTCTTTTTTCTTTTTTTTTCTGTCTTTTTTTCAGTGCTGTGATCGGGGAAGGATTTTCGGAAAAGGATTCGAACTAGGTTAGGAGGGAGGGGAGGGGGGGTCTATTTTTAAGGGAACACATCCAGCACGCAGCACACACGCCGAAGCCGAACTGGATATATTTTTCGGGGATTAGGAATGTACTGGATTGTGGGGAGGGTGATGGACTGAATAGAAAGTTGGGTCACGTGTCTGGAAGAATCCGTCGGGATTGGATGGAATTTGGATTGTTTGGTATTTTTCGATTGATAGAACCTTCATTTGGAAGTCAATGGTCCATTCATGGCATTGCACTAGTACGAGGTTAGTAAAATTTAGTTTTATAAGAACCCTGAAACATTGGATTTGATTTACCTACGAAAAGTGTTGTAAAGGATCCAGATGTAGCAAAACGAGATTGGAACACGAGCAATTTTCTACGAAAGTGGCAGACTATTGAGCAGTTCTCTCAGATTTCGGTCATTCGATTTTTTTTGTATTTTTTAATCCGACTGAAACTTTTTTGTGCCTTCGGTATGCCCAAAGAAGCCATTTTGCATCATTAGTTTGTCCATATAATTTTCCATACAAATTTTGCAGCTATCCATACAAAAATGATGTATGAAAATATTTTACTTTTTGTCATTAAAATATGATTTGCAAAAAACACTATTTTTTTTACTTTTTGATATGTTTTTGAGGACATCAAATGCCAATTTTTAAGAAATTTCCAGGTTGTGCAAAAAATCTTTGAGCGAGTTATGAATTTTTGAATCAATTCGGATTTTTTCAAAAAATCGAAAAATTGGTCGCAAAAATTTTTTAACTTCATTTTTCGATGTAAAATTAAATTTGCAAACAAAGAGTACTTTAGAGAAATTTTGATAAAGTGCACCGTTTTCAAGTTAAAACCATTTTTAAGGTGACTTTTTTGAAAATAGTCGCTGTTTTTAATTTTTTTAGATTAGTGCATATGTTTGCACACTTTAGATTTTTTTTTTTTTTTTTTGAAAAGCTGAGCTTTGTTGATACGACCCTTACTTGCTGAGATATTGCCAAGCAAAGGTTTAAAAACAGGAAAATTGATGTTTTCTAAGTCCCACCCAAACAACACACCATTTTCTAATGTCGATATCTCAGAAACAAATGGTCCGATTTTCAATGTTAAAACATAAAACAGTCGTGAAATTTTCCGATCTTTTCGAAAAAAAATACTTTCAAAATTTTTAAACCAGGACTAACAATTCAAAAGGGCCAAACATTCAATATTACGCCCTTTTAAAATGTTAGTCTTGGTTTAAAAATTTTGAAAATTTTTTTTTGAAAGGATCGAAAAATTTCACGAATGTTTCATATTTTAACATTGAAAATCGGACCATTATTTGCTGAGATATCGACTTTTTTGCACAACCTGTTTTTTTTTTGAAAAGTTGGCATTGTATGTCCCCTAAAACATATAAAAAATAAAAAAAAGTGTTTTTTGCAAATCAAGTGTAAGTGACAAAAAGTTAAATATAAAATCACCAAATTTAGTTTTACCTTATGCCCTTTTTTTCCTGCACCTTTGCCGAAGACACCAAATCGATCAAAAAATTCCTTCAAAAGATACAGATTTTTGAATTTTCATAAATCATTTTTGTATGGACAGCTGTCAAATTTGTATGGACAAACTAGTGATGCAAAATGGCTTCTTTGGGCATACCGAAGGCACCAAAAAAATTCAGCCGGATTAAAAAATACAAAAAAACGAATGATTGAAATCTGACAGAATCGCTTTACAGGAAAATTCAATTTAAAACTTTTCCTGACTTTACTCTTTGATGCATCGATATTGAGTTTTTCTTTTGGAAATGATTTTTTTTTAAATAAGTACGTACACTAGAATTAATAAATCGAACTGATTTCATCTGATCCATTTTAATATGTGAGTGGTTTTTCTCTTTTGTGTTTTGAGTAACGTATAAATTTGATAATTTTTTATTTTTATTTCAAGATTTGAATTTAAAAAAGAAATGAAATAATTGATAACATAACATAAGGACTAGTGTGTCCCAAAAAAGGCGATGTGGTCCAGATTTTGATATGTTTTTTGCCTCAGGTAGAATGTTTTCATACTCGCGATTTGTGATTTACTGACAAATTGTTTGTTTTCGTAAAAAATAACATCTTTTGTTCTGAAACCTTGAGAAATGCGTTCAAATTGCCCCGTATTTCACTTTGAATCGTAGTAAGGAGTCCTTACAATAATGTTTTCATACTGATCAAGGAAGTCGTCATCTTTTATTGGCAGCATGTAAAAGTTAATGTTTCGCATGAATTTTTTTACGAATTCCTCTCAACTTGAACAATAAAATGGCTAGATACAGCCATTTAAGTAAATAATAAAAGGCTAATTTTCAGAATTCCCTAGGAAAACTCATGTAAATCACTTACATCAATTTTTCAGCTACTACCAGCATTGTTATGTTTAAAAGCCTTTTGCATTGCACAGTGGTCTAGATCGCAAAATTAAGTGGAAAACGGATTTTCCGAAAAATGGTGAAGTTTTGAAGCTTTGGTGTCTTCAGAAGAGTTGTTGCAAATAGAAAGGGGCAATTTTTGGTTTAGTTGAAAATTAGGGTGGTTCACTATTAGGGTAATTTTGAAAATCTAACTTTTCAGGAATATTTTTGAGATATTTTTGTCTTCTAGAAAGTTGTTGAGCTTGTCAATCCAAGCAACTTTGTCGAAGACATCAAAATTTTATCTCGTAATCTACGCCTTCTACGACCAAATTTATAGAAAGCATCTGAGCAAACCTTCAAAAATCAGTTTTTTGAACTTGGCAATTCAGGATTAAGTTTTAGAGAAAAGCGATGTTCTTAGCACTTTTAGAGCCAACTCTTGGTTTGGTTGAAAATTAGGGTGGTTCACTATTAGGGTAATTTTGAAAATCTAACTTTTCAGAAATATTTTTGAGAATTTTTGTCTTCTAGAAAGTTGTTGGGCTTGTCAATCCAAGCAACTTTGTTGAAGACACCAAAATTTTATCTCGTAATCTACGCCTTCTACGACCAAATTTATAGAAAGCATCTGAGCAAACCTTCAAAAATCAGTTTTTTGAACGTGGCAATTCAGGATTAAGTTTTAGAGAAAAGCGATGTTCTGAGCACTTTTAGAGCCTTAAAAAAACAAAACAATTTTATTTTTTGACAGGTCAATTTGGACTTAAGGATCAAAAGTTACAGTCATTTAAAGGTAAAAAATATGCAAATTTAAAACCTAAATATCTCGAAAAGGTCATATTTTGCGTTTAAATGATAATTATACATGGAAACCCAAAATATGACCAAAAATCGATTTTTCGACACTTTGGCTCAATTCTGAGGGGAGATTCAGACTCAGCGGGCAAAATTACATGGAAAAACATATATTTGGAAAATTTTCGAATTTCGTTAGGGTGGTCCCATATGGTTTTCCCTTGAAAATAAGACTTTTTCAAATGAAGATATGTCGAGTTTAAAGAAAAACATCCCTGAGATTTTTTTCAGCGTTTGTTGTGCTGGATCTCCTCTTTCAAATGCATCTTAGTGCTTAAAATTTGGCTTGCGTCTTTTTCAGTTAATTAAGTTTTAAATTTGTTTCTCTTTTACCTTAAAATGGCTGTAACTTTTGACCCTTAAGTCCGAATTGACCTGTCAAAAAATAAAATTGTTTGTTTTTTAGAGCTCTAAAAGTGCTCAGAACATTGCTTTTCTCTAAAACTTAACCCTGAATTGTCACGTTCAAAAAACTGACTTTTGAAGGTTTGCTCAGATGCTTTCTATAAATTTGGTCGTAGAAGGCGTAGATTACGAGATAACATTTTAGTGTCTTCAACAAAGTTGCTTGGATTGGCAAGCCCAACATCTTTTTAGAAGACAAAAAATTCCTAAAAATATTCCTGAAAAGTTAGATTTTCAAAATCACCCTAATAGTGAACCACCCTAATTTTCAACCAAACCAAGAGTTGCCCCTTTCTATTTGCAACAACTCTTCTGAAGACACCAAAGCTCCAAAACTTCATCATTTTTCGGAAAATCCGTTTTCCACCGAATTTTGCGATCTGGACCACTGTGCATTGTTTTACAGCAGCAATTTACAAGCAAATTTGATAGTTTACATTGAATTGACTATGTGAGCGCCATTACGAAGAAATGCATTTTAAATTAACCGCCTTTAGTACAACAAAATCATATTTTTTCAAGATTTTGATAAAAACTAACCCAATCCACCTATGTGGTTGATGCCTTCCTCACTTTTTACCAACAATGGGTAATATGAGTGGTTTGGACACATATTTCAGCTATTTTTTTAGATCCAGAAAAATAACTACAAAGATATAACTTAAGAGGTCATAATTCGAGACAGGGTTGCCAGATCATCAATGTTGTGGACTCGTTGGAAAAGTCACTTGATTACCTAACCAACGATGGGTCGGATGATGAATCCGGACATTGTTTACATACATTTATGTGAGATCCGGCTTCAAAAAGTACATAAATATCACTTAAGTGGTCATAACTCAAGACAGGGTTGCCAGATCTTCAATGTTGTGGACTCGTTGGAAAGGTCTCTTGATTACCTAACCAATGATGGGTCAGACGATAAATCCGGACATCGTTTACATACATTTAAGAGATCCGGCTTCAAAAAAGTACATAAATATCACTTAAGTGGTCATAACTCGAGACAGGGTTGCCAGATCTTCAATGTTGTGCACTCGTTGGAAAGGTCTCTAGATTACCTAATCAACGATGGGTCGGATGATGGATCCGGACATCGTTTACATACATTTAAGTGAGATCCGGCTTCAAAAAAGTACATAAATATCGCTTAAGTGGTCATAACTCGAGACAGGGTTGCCAGATCTTCAATGTTGTGGACTCGTTGGAAAGGTCTTTCAATTACCTAACTAACGATGGGTCGTATGATGGATCCGGACATCGTTTACAAGCATATAAATGAGATCCGGATATATGTGAAAACACATTTTTATACATAACTTTTGAAATAGTAATCGAAACATCAAACAATTCAATAGCGATGTATGGGACCCTAAACCAAGTCGAATGCACCTGGTTTGGCCAAAATTGGTTCAGCCAGTGCTGAGAAAACTCAGTGAGAATTTTGGTCACATACATACATAAACACACACATACACACACACAGACATTTGTTCAGTTTTCGATTCTGAGTCGATATGTATACATGAAGGTGGGTCTTTGAGCTTTTAATAAAAATTTCATTTTTAGAGCAGGATTATAGCCTTACCTCAGTGAGGAAGGCAAAATTGCTGTTTGATGAAATTAAACTACTTACATTTATAAATATGTTTTTTTTATTTAAAATTTAAAAAATCAAGCATCCCAATTAGTTAAATCAAAAAGGAGTTAGTGACATTTTAGTGAAAAAAAATAATACTCAAATAAAAAATGTCTTTCATCCAGATACCAACTTGATTCGACCAGGAGCTTTTAAGGGACATCTAGGACTACCATCTGATAATGCTCTGGGGATGGTAGTTTAACACATAAATTAGACACTTCTGGGGTTTTTTTTTTGAAAAGGTTCAATAAACCAAATTGTCAGTTTTTGCTTTTTGGGTGTTTTTTAATATCCCTGACTCAAGGCGGTTTCAAAAACACATAAAACGCAAAAACTGGAAATTTAGTTTATTGGACCTTTTCAAAAAAAAAAAATATATATCTCCAGACATTTACTTTTTGTGAATTCTTGATTGTAAATTTTTGTTCGAGGGCCCCATAGATCCCATTTCTTGGTGATATTTTTATCATATTCGTGTTCAAAAAAGTGTCCACGTGGTTTATGGATGGTCCCCTTAACTTTGAGTTGATTTACGGGTTCCACGATATCTCTAGGTGGAATGGAAATTGGCTGAAATTTTGGGTGAAGAGTTCCAATGACGAAGCCAAATTTTGAAATGTTGCTTTTTAAAAATTATAAAATCTGGTGATTTTTTATAAGGAAAACAAATAAACCTTATAAAAATCGGCCTTCGTCATGAACACAAAACCGTTTTAACCAAAATTTGAGCCGATTTGGTCAAAGCAGTGTTGAGATACTCGTTTTATTTAAAACAGCTCACTCCAATCAGCTATATTTCGGCTGATCTGAAATTGCCTAATATTTGGAAACATCACGCAGAAATAAAAAGAGTTTCAGTTTTCTATTATTAAAATCTGATTTATCAATCTCCTAACTAACCAAACTGACAACAATTTCCCGCTTCATGCTCCAGCAATCCCTTCTACTGTCTGCTCTGGCTGTACCCCTAACAACGTTCATTGATTATTTATAGAGCACGGCAACATCAATCTTGCTCCGGAACAGCATGAATTCCTTCGCCGAACCAAGTTCCCGACATCGGAACACTCTCCTTTTTTGTGTGTGCCATTTTGAAATAATAATATCCCCTCTCGGTTGGGAGCCTGTCGTCGCCAAGGATATAGCGCTGCTTCCTCTTGCTCGCGGAAGGAAGTCGGAAAAATCGTGACACACACACACACACACACACACACACACACTAACCCGCCCTTATACAATAACGGAAAACGAGCTTACGGTGGCTTCTCCTTAACTCCCTCTTTTTTTCTGAAGCGCCAATATGATTGAAAAATAAAATTGAAATATTCATTCGACAAAGCACGGGAACGGAAGCATCAGCTCCAGCAGCAAGGCAAGGACAAATTCATATACTTTCAGGCTACCGTGGACTGTCACAAGCGGTGGATGATGCTGGGACAGATGTTTGAGAGAAAGGGGGGGGGGGGGGGGGGGGATTCTCAGCTTCAAACTCCGCGGGTTGTTTACAATCGTACGAAAGCTCTTTGATGTTCAAACGGAATTGCGAAAGACATATTGCTTGTGTGTGTGTGTGCGTGTTTGTGTATGGGATTGTATGGTGAAGGGGGTTTCTCAGGGTGGATTGGGGTTTTTAGATGAGATATTCATCAGGAAGTTTTAAGTTTATTGTATTAAAATTTTGGAAAAAAAATTGCCTTTTCAAATTCCATTTTTTTATGAAATATTGGATAACTTAAGATAAATCGATTCTTATACTCAAATAGATAGGAATCCCAGCAAGCTTAGTACAAGAGAGCACAAAAGCATCGACGTATAAAAAATATGGTTATATCGAGACTAGATTTTAAAAATTAAGATCAAGATTCAGATCATTTCCTTTAAATATTTTCTGAGTGGAATTTTACTCGATCTTGATTTTTACTAGAAATTTCTGAAACTTTCTCGATTTATTGTCTTTGTTGATAAAGAAGCAATTTTGCATCATAATTATTACCATATAATTGAGGTGTCTCAAATCTGAATTTACAACTTCTATTGCAGGTCTGAATCTGATGGGCTTGTTGGAGCCTCAATCCCGAGTATAATCTCATTTTAGAGAGCCTGAACAAAGCTCCAGAATATTCTAAAGGTTTCTGATATATCTAGAATTTACTTTTTTTTTTGTAGATTCTAAATATTTTTTTTGAGTAACCACAAAAAATATATATTGAGCCCATTCATAAAAAAATAATAATGAACAAATTTATCGCATGAAATTAGTCTATTCGCCTATAATGTTAACATGATTCGGCATATAATGGCTGTTAAAAAATCTCAAAAATCGGCATAACTTTAGTCTATGGAAAAACTCCTTTCTCATTAAATTTTGAAACTCAAAAAATCGCAAATGTACTAGGCTTAGTGATTTTCACGCTGAATATAAGCAAATTTCATGAAAAATGTAAAATTACTTTAAATTCACAGAAAGTGATTTATTTGCTTCACTTTATGTTATTGTTCAATCAAACTTAATTGTTCACAAGTTTTTAAAATGACGCAACAATTGTGTGAGCAAACACAACAAGTAAAGATTTAAAACTGATTTTTAAAAGGCATTGCAAAACAAGTTTGATCTTTTTAAATGATTATATTTTGTATTCAAGAAACTGGATTCATTAAGCGAAAAGGTACTTTCTGATTCGCATCTTTTTAATCTATTTTAATATTGTAAATGTAACAGTTCTTTTTCTGCCAAAATGATAAATACAAATTGAATAACTTTTAACGCCTAAAAAATATCTTGAGCAACTCTCTACGAAATCGGCCGATTTCGACCATTTTTATTTTTTGTATTTTTTTATTTGACTTAAACTTTGTGGGGGCCTTCCCTATGACCAAATAAGCTATTTTGCGTCATTGGTTCACCCATACAAGTCTCCATACAATTTTGGCTGCTGTCCATACAAAAATGGTATGTAAATATTCAAACAGCTGTAATTTTTGAGTGAATTTTTTGATCAATTTGGTGTCTTCGGCAAAGTTGTAGGTATTGTTGAGGACTTTTGAGAAAAATAGGTACACGGAAAAAAATTTGCGGATTTTTTTATCAACTTTTTTTTTCACTAAAACTCAATTTCCCAAAATACGTATTTTTTGATTTTCGAGAATTTTTGATATGTTTTCGAGGACCAAAATCCGCAACTTTTGAGCCATATAGAAACATGGTTAAAAAAATCTGCCACCGAGTTATGAATTTTTGAAAAAATAGTGATTTTTGGAAAAAATCGAAGTTTCATGCAAAAACAAGTTTGACATTATTTTTTAATGCAAAATTGAATTTGCAATCGAAAACTACTTTACAGATTTTTTGATAAAGGGCTCCGTTTTCAAGATATAGCCACCGGGCAAACATTGAAAATTACGCCCATTTTAAATGCTAGTCTTGATTTAAAAAATTTCAAAATATTTTTTTTGAAAAGATCGGAAAATTTCACGAATGTTTCATGTATTAATATTGAAAATCGGACCACTAGTTGCTGAGATATGGTCACTAGAAAATGGTGAGTTATTTTGATGAGACTTAGAAAACTTCAATTTTCGTGCTTCTTTTTCTTAAAGCGGCTCTATCTCAGCAACCCGGGGTCCAATCTTCAATGTCTCTTAGACAATTTTATAGCGAATTTTCTTAACTATTCAAAATAAATATTTTTAGAAATTGTCACTCATGGTCACTTTTTTAAAAATTGAAAAACTGCAAATATTTCGCTAAAATCAAACTTTCGGTGGCTATATCTTGAAAACAGAGCCCTTTATCAAAAAAATGCAAAGTAGTTTTCGATTGGAAATTCAATTTTGCATTAAAAAATAACTTCAAATTTGTTTTTGCATGAAACTTCTATTTTTTCAAAAATTCATAACTCGGCGGTAGATTTTTTGACCATGTTTCTCTATGGCTCAAAAGTTACGGATTTTTGTCCCATAAAACATATCAAAAAATCTCGAAAATCAAAAAATACGTATTTTGGGAAATTGAGTTTAAGTGAAAAAAAAGTTGATAAAAAAAATCTGCAGTTTTTTTCCGTGTACCTATTTTTTCTCAAAAGTCCTCAACAATACCTACAACTTTGCCGAAGACACCAAATTGATCAAAAAATTCACTCAAAAGTTACAGCTGTTTGAATATTTACATACCATTTTTTATGGAAAGCAGCCAAAATTGTATGGAGACTTGTATGGGTGAACCAATGACACAAAATAGCTTATTTGGTCATAGGGAAGGCCCCCACAAAGTTTGAGCCAAATAAAAAAATACAAATAAAATCCATTTCCGGTTTTGGTAGAGAATTGCCCATATGCTTCGATTTCAAATTTGCAAGTTTTTTGTAAATTTAAAAAAAATATATTAATTTTTTTAACGTCTTTTACTGGTCTATGATCTCCAACTGCAAAATGAAAAAAAAACTGAATTGATAAAATTAATAATAAATAAATATAAATTTGAAGATTTTTCCTTATAATTTATTTCAATAAAATTAAAATTGTTATAATTAATATATTGTTTTAAAAATATTTTTGAAGATATTTCTTAAAGAACACCCCATGTTTCCGTATGCCACGATGAGCTGAGAAATAAATCATTCATACAGTTTTCGAGGAATCAACTTTTACACCGAGCAGAATGAGTGAATACATTCCAAAACACGTCAGTAACATCCCCACACCGTTTTCCCAAAATCGAATATTTCCCACCCCAACACGTTAAATTTCAAATAAAAGCTTCACTCGAAAATTCCTAAACCACCACAATCTGCTGATTGGATCACTCAGCACTGATGTGCGATACTTGTTTTCTGTTGAACATTTCTGCGGAGGGAAAATCCTCACCCATGAACTTGAGTCGTAAGTTGCTCACAGCGCTGCCATCGCGCAGAAACCCCGCAGAATTCAACCAACCTCCGTCCCACACGCGCGTAGAAAACTCGCAGATGAGACTCGCTAATTAACTCTCCCGCAGCAAAGTGTGTGTTTGTTTGTGGTTTTACATGAGCAGTCTCGGCTGCGGGCTACTTCCTCGGAAAATGCCGGCGAGTCGAGAGTGATTTGCATTTCGGGGAATTTTCTTCCGTCTCCGTCTTCACTTTTGCAAGGTGAAGAGGGAACAACAGGGTCGGATGTGGTGAGGGGGAGTAGCCCCGCAGTCGAAACTTTTCGGTGATTAAATATTTACTTTTGCGCAAAGTTTTCGGACGAGCACATGATGGTGGGCCGTCCTGGCCAGGACCACGTGTCTCCAGCGTGCTACGTGCCCTTTCCCTCGAGCAGAAGCTTGGGATCGTTTGAAATTACGATACTTGCTATGAGAGGATTGGTCTATGGATGGTGGTTGTACCTTTCAAGTTTGGTCTTGTTTGTTTGGTTGAAGGATAAAATTGCAAAAACCGGACTAAAATTTGCACAGCATCCTTAAACAGTTTAAAGGTCGAGCACTCAGCATACAAAATCTAAAGTTAAAAATATGTAAATATGTAATATGTTGAAAAAAATTCTGAATTGCATTAGAATGGAGCAATTCGCCACCAATTCCGGAAATTTATTTTACTTATATTATTTGACTTTGCACAAACTTTGTGGGGGCCTCCCTATGACCGAGGAAGTAATTGTGTGTCATTGGTTAACCCATAAAGTCTCCATACAATTTAGGCAGCTGTTCATACATGGTACGTAAATTTTCGGAAATCTGTAACTTTTCTTATTTTTTTAACTCGAATCAAAACATTCGATTCAAAACACTCTCTTAAATATTTTGAAATAATAAAAAAAATGTTTAAACTTTTATTTTCATACTTTTGTCCTAGAAAAATATCAGTTCTATATTACTCAAAAGATGATTACATTTTAGAATTTCACTGAAATGTAAAATTTGTTCTCTTGATTATAAGAGATTTTTTGAAATTTACGTTAACGTTAACTGAATACTAAAACAAATTGAAATTAATTCATCCAAAAAATAAGGGAGGAATAAAAAAAGAACGTATTTCTGAATTAATCAATGAAAATTCTTGTTAAATAAAAAGATTATTCATAGAATGTCAGATGTTTATTTTGTTCATTTTGATTTAAAGAGAAATTAAAGATGTTTTAAAATAATAATAAACAGACTGTAAAGTCAAGAGAAACAAATGTTCATGTATTCTTCAACATTAAATATAATAGCTTTGAATCTGCAATATTTTGATTTTTAGATAAGGCCGTTGCAAATATTTTTCAAAGTTTATGTCGCCCCCTTCAAAAACGGTTCAAAAAATCAGGGGGCAATAAAATGTTTTGAAAAAACTTCAAAATTTCAAATTCAATAGAAGTCTTACTAACTGAAAACAACTAGAAATGCATTTTCCTGCATTTAAAATCATATCGATCAAAAATATTTTCAATTTTTGTGGGATTCCAATGTACAGCAGCAAAACGTTTTATTTTGAAAACTAATGATTACAGGTGTAAAATACACCTTAAAACACTTTTTTCTTTCAAATGTTGATACCATAGCTTGTTATTTTAATTTTTATATTTTTTTTTATTTTGAAAAAAATCTGGAAATTCTGTCACATTTTATTCAATTCAAAATATAAAAAAAAATCATTTCGAATAATCTCTGTTCAAAAAAATAGAATGAAAATCAATCATTTTCTGAAAAATTATATTGCTGGTAAAAATTTAATACTTAAATGAGTATTTATTTGTAAACCAAGAAATAAATTAATTTCAACATAATAAATAAACAATTCACATTTTTTTTTTTTCAATGTTATGGCATATTTTAAAAAGTCCCCGTAAACTTCTAAATCCACTTATTTTTTCCTTGAAAATTGAAAATATTTGTTATAGAACTTAATGTAAAAAACGCTCAAAATAATTTAATAGTGTCTGGAAAAAACATGAAAACATTATTTAAGCAAAAGAAAATGAAAATGAAAGAACAGGGAAAATTCTATCAGAAATAAACGTAAACTGATATATTTTTTGAAAATAAAAGTACAAAAACAATTTGAATAAGGAAGCACATGTAAAAAAGAGAAGTAATAAATTTACTGAAAAAGATTTCTTGAAGAAAATTTGGGAAAATATATGAGTACAGTCCTATATTTGCGCAATTTTTTAAAGGAAATCTCAGGCTTATTTTAATATAAATATAAATTTAAAATTAATATAAATTCTTCAGAATATCAGAGCATTGTTTTAAAGGAGAAGGAGGATAGGTAATAACTAGGCTTAGTGATTTTTTACGCTGAAAAAATACAAATATCTCGGGGACCTTATTTTCAAAACACAAAATTTCACGGAAATTTCGCGGAGCGTGAAAAATGTTGAAATAACTCTGAAAATCTTATGCTAAAATGAAAGAAACTACGTTTTATGCTTCATTATAAATTATTTTTCAACAAACTAAAAAAATCTTCATTTAATTTGAAAGTGACACAAAAAACCACTTTTTTTTTTTTTTTTTTTTTTTTAAATAAAATATTGTTTATTTGACGTTTCTTAAAATTAAACAGTAAATTTGATAACCTATATTCGAATATGCTAAACGTATAAGAGTTTCACTTGTACTGGTGTGTTGTAGTTCGGCCGGTGAATCGTTGATCGTTGTCCCTCGCCGGGATGCTTGCTTGATCCGAGGGGATGGGGGGTTACCCCTTTTGCGTCCTCTTCCAGGGGTCTCAGGAGCCCGGAGGGTTGTCCCTATTCCACTCCTCCAAAGACTTGTGGTTAGGGGGACCCCGGGTCTCCCGAGCACCTCCGTGGATTCTTCGCTGGTGCGTTGGTGTCGATGCCAGGCGCCCCGGAGGAGCCGGAGGTTGTTCCCTGTTCCACTTTAAATGTAGCTTGTGGTCAGGGGGGCCCCGGGATCTCCGGGCGCGTCAGTGGTTACACCACGCTGCTTAGGAGCGGATCAGGCTGAGCTCAAAGTCAAGAGCGGCTACATCGATCGCAGTTGTTGAACAGTTGTCAACAAAGACGATGTAGTTGATAAAATTCTTAAGCAATTTTGCTCTTTCTTCGTCTGCAATCCCGTTTAAAACTGGCCTGAAGAGTTCACCGAAGGAAAACTGTTGCCTTCCTCCGACAATCGCCGTCAGCCTTCGCTGTGTTTGCGCCCAGGCCGCTGCCACTGGCATTCGCTGAACTTATGCGTCAGCGTTTCCTCGTTCGCCGCGCAGTGCTGGCAGTTCGGGCCGTCTGCACGCTGAATCACGTGCATCAGCCGTCGGTGCTCCGTCTTCTCGTTCACCAGCAAATACAGCGCGCTGCGTTCGCCGGAAGTTAGTCTCGAGACGAGATATTTTCCACAGTCGCTTCCAGTTGTGGTTCGGTTGTTTCATTTCGACCCTGGGCCGCTCCGTTCCGTCCAGGAAGTGCTGGTTGATTAGATCGCTGGAGGGGAAGTTTTGGATGTGGGCGGGGAGCAAGGGCGTTTGCTCGCAAAGGAGTTTTAGGCAGGGAAGGCTTGTCGGGGGAGGAATAGCTCGGTCTAGGAAGGATTTATAGTAGGGAAGGGAATCGATCTCTTGGAGGTGGCGATTTATGCAAAGTGCTTTGCATTTTATCGCCGGTAGTTGCAGCTTCAGCCCGCCGTCTTCGCGGCGTCGCGCCAGCTGCTGCATTGGGACGCGCGCTGGGAGGCCCCGGAACAGGTACGTCCCCATCGTCGCTGTCAGCTTCGCCACGTGCACCTGGTACGGTGGAAGAGTTGACGCCAAGTACCAAACCTTGGACGTAATAAAGGTGTTCAATAGAATCACCTTCTGCTGTAGCGTTAGGCTGCGCATCGAGTGCATCCAGATTAGTTGCGCCACCTTCGTCACCTGCGCATCCCAGTTTAGCTTGATCATCAGGCGTATCGAGTTGGCGAAGAAAATGCCAAGCACTTTCACCTTCTCGACCGTTCGCAGCCAGGGAACGACCAGCGGTCTCCCTTCGACGCGCCCCACGTCGATTGCAACTGTTTTCTGTCGGTTTAGGCGCGCGCCCGCGGCTATTTCAAAACGACCAAACAGCTGATTGATTGCCTCAATCTTCTGCGTCGATGTTACTACCACCGACACATCGTCTGCGTAAGCAACGCAGAGATCCCCATGCATACAGATACGTTCAAGTTCGACCAACAGTGGATGCATGTATAGGGAGAACAACACCATCGAAAGTGGGTCCCCTTGACGAACAGATTTTTATATCAAACCGTGGGGACAAAAACCCATTGAGAAGAATACGAGATCCAGCACGGGAGAAATGTCTCTCCAGCAGAGACACGAATTCGGGGTTGATCCCGAGAGAGCATCGTGCGGTAAAGGAAGGGTAGTGATACTCGATCGAAAGCGTGGTCGAGGTCAAAAGAGATCAACTTACCCTTTACCTTTCGGGCCAGCAGACTGGCGATTCGGTCCTTCAGCGCGAGTTGCCTGGAAGATGCTCCGGTGCTCTCCGCACTTCTGCGAGGCGGTGAGAACGTTGTGTTGTTGCAGCACTCTGGTCAATCGTTGCCGCATGATACGGCTGAAGACTCGGCTGTCTGTATTGCACAGACTGATGGGACGATACGAGGAGATGTTCTCTGCGCTCCGGCCGCTCTTTTTCACGAGCACGATGGTCCCTTCGGAGAATTCTGCTGGTACGGGCGCCACCAGCAGTTCATTCATCACCGCGTGCAGTTCGCGGTAGATGACGTCGAACGCCCAGTTTAAGAACTCGGCAGTTAGACCATCGCCCCCTGGTGATTTGCGCTTGGGGCTCGTAATTATTGCTAATTTGATCTCCTCAAGCGTGATCTCTTCCACGAGACTCGCGTTCGTGTCATCGTCGGCGGGGATAATCCTCTCGCAACCGATGCCGGCGTCGATCTGTGGTGCTCCCGCGGGGTCTGCGGCGTACAGCTCTGTAAAGTACTGAAGCACGTGCTGCTCAATTTCGGGTTGTGTTTGCAGAACTTCGTCGCGCGCATTTTTAAGGCGCGTGATCGTCGTCTTCTTTCTTCTTCTTTCCCCCAACTGGAACGTGGACAGGCTCTCGCCGGCAACGCGGGTTTCGTTGACGCGCGCAAAATTCTGCGAAAATTCGCGCTGTAACGTCAGCATCTGTGCCTTCACGCGGTGGATGGTGGTGAGCATGGCGGGATTTTGGTAGTAGGCATCGTACGCCTCACGTAATTCCGCGTACAGCTGCTGGTGCCGCGCTTGGTGGACACGGTAGACTTCGTTCGACTTCCACTTGAAAAAGGATTTTATTTTTGGTTTTGCGAACGAAGTCCACCAGTCCAGCGCAGTTCGGTACCGGTTGCGCTGGCGCGTCCAGTACTGCCATCGTACGGCGAACTCTTCTTTATTCTCCTGAGTCAGGAGGTGGGGGCGCAAACTCCAAAACCCGCGGCCGCATTCGCCACCGAGGTGGGGGAGGCAGATTCGCACCGTCAGCGCTTTGTGGTCCGTGAATGAACACACATGTGTCGTGGCAGTTCTCAGCTGATCGCACAGTCCCGCGCTCACATATACACGGTCGAGTCTGGATTCGGCGTTGTGTACGATGTACGTGGGTGCGTGTGTATTGGGATGCAGCTTCAGCCACACGTCGTGCAGTTGTATTTGCTGGACGGCCGTCTGTAGCGCGGCGCTCGGGTTCGAGCTCGTGGAATCGCACGGTCGTAGCACGCAGTTAAAATCGCCTGCGAGGACGATGTGATCGGTGTTGTGCCGAAGGTAGTACGCGAGCGTACCGTTGAAGAAGCGTTCTCGCTCAGCACGGAGTGCGGTACCCGACGGAGCGTAGACATTGCAGAGCGTTGTGTTTTGGACACGCAGCGCAATGAGGCGGCCGTCAAACTCTTCTCGACGTGGCTGTATCCAATGTGCTCTTTTAGAGCGATTGCGGTTCCGCGCCTGGCGTGGTCCACGTTGAAGATAATGTTGAAACCGGGAATCGTGAGACGCTCGTTTTCAATTTCTTGCAGAAACACGATGTCGAGTTCTTGTGTACGGACGAAGCTTCGCAGGGCGTCAACCTTTGTGGCGTTGGTGATGTTGTTGATATTTAAGGTTGCAAGGTTGTAAGACGAGAAATCGAAAATTATATTTCCTCTTCCTCGTCTTCCTCGTCTTCGTCGTCGTTGGCGTCGTCGTTGTATTTTGGTTTTTTACCCTTTGGGCGAAGTTTTCTGCTGCTGGTCGACGAGTCGGTGTCATGGCCATCGGATTTGTCACGGCCAGATTTTTTAAAACCTGCACCTCCAGCGGGGATAAGCCCACTGCCCGATGGCTGCACGTCCGCGGGTGGGGGCATCAAAAGAGATGAGCCGTTTCCCTCGTCGGTTGGTTTTGTTTGGAAGTTGTCCGAAATCAGCTTGGACTTACCACCGCTCGGCTTCAACTTCCCGCCATTTGGTTTCAGTTTGGGTTGCTTCGGGTTGATCGGTTGCTGCGGGTTGAGCGGCTGCTGCTGGTCGGCCGGTTGCTGCGGGTTGAGCGGTTGCTGCGGCATCGCCGGTTGTTGCGGCTTCGCCGGTTGTTGCGGCTTCGCCGGTTGCTTGACGGCGTCGGCAAAAGTTTTTTGCACAAGCAATTTTTTGTTCTGCACACAACCCACGCCTATGTGGAGGTAGTCGTGGCAGTGTTTACAGGTGCTCCGTTGCCCATAATATGAGCACTTGGTCTCTTCGCCATTGATAATTATCCAGGATGCAATGTTCTCCCGTACAACCATCTTGGCTAAGCGGACACCTGTGTAGGCCCCGGCGAATTCCTGGTCGTCGCCGAGTTGTTCCTCGTAGACATCACGCACATCGCCGTAACGCTCGAGAAACTTTGCGACGTCGGCGTTCGACACGTCAGACGATAGGTCGAACAGCTTCACTAGCACTGTTCCGTCTTCAATGGTGATGGTCACCTGGTGTTGTTTTTTGTCGCTTCCGGTCAACTCATGGGCTTTGCCATGTTCCTCGCATACCTTAAGGGCAAGGGCGAGGTCAGCGACCGTCACGAAGGTTACCCCAAGGGTATGGCTGGTCTGGATGCGGATCACTTCTCCACGTTTCAGTCCGAGTTTTTCGGCGCAGAATTTCTGCGCCTTCTGCAATCCCGGCTTGTTTGGAAGATCACCATAATCGATGCGAATCGTGTTTTGTCTTCCCATTTTTCAGCACTCGCGACGAGATCGCGACGCGTGATTGGAAGAGTACAAAAGAAAAAAAAGGCACAATGGTTCGGTCGACTTCTGCCCGGCGGAGAAAAAAACTAAACGCGTCTACTCGCGGCAGAGGTGTGACGCTGAGTGCTTTTCCCAATTTTCAAAAAAAAAAAAAAATCACGTGGTTAATGGACTGGTTCTATATATATTTTTAAACAAAATGTGAGGCATGCGTTTTCTCATTTATTGAACTGTTTTTTTTTTTAATATTCGGCTCATAAAGCTAAAAAGTTTTCACTGATTTATGTCAAAGTATTTTTTTCTGCAACTTTTGTCCAGTAAAAATATGTTTATGGTCAAAAACTAAATTTGAAATCAATTGGCAAACATAATTGAATCTGTAGCGAAATCTTTGATAATTTATTCAAAATAAAAAAAAAAATTATCTTCTTTGTGAACCATCCACACAATTGAACAGGACTCAGAAAAAATCCAAAATGTTTTTAAAAGATGATTTTAAAGATAAAAAATACTTTAAATTTTATTATGAATAAAACAAAGCTTGAAAAGCTTAAAATTTCTTTAAAATTATACCTTCACAATAAAAAAGTAGTCAATTTTTTTTAGCCAATGAAAATATTAATGAATTAATAACTGGTAAACTATTATTGATACTCTAGATAGTAATCTATGTCTCAGTATTTTTTCCTTTCACATTTTATATTCTTATTGCTTGCTCCTATGTTCTCAGGGAATATACTGTTTAAGCTGAATGTTTCTTTTGCATTAATCTTTGCTTTTAATTGATTTATAAAAACAAATAAATTCAACTTAAAAAAAACTGTGCAATCATTAAGAAATTTATCACAGAATACTTGTTCAATCAATTTTAACAAGTTTGGTTTAAAAAGCTAAAATTTTTCGAAATTGAAATTTTCGGTAAGAGAATAACTGGGATCAAATAATTGATGTTATCCTCCGTATTTTTACTTTGAGTGATTTTTGTTAACATGATTTAACAAATATTCACAGCATTTACTTCTCAGAAAATGTCATCAAAATGTTATGTTAATGCATGTTTTGCTAAAAAATCTTCAAATGAAAATCAATAAAATTTACTTCAATGGTCTTTATGGATCAACTATTTATTATGTTTTTGTTTCAAAGAATTGATTTGACAAAATTGATAAATTTCACGGGATTTCACGGAAATCTTAAAATTTTACGAATTTCACGCTGTCCGCGAAATCCTGAAAATTCACTAACCCTAGTAATAACATATTTGTAATGGTCTAATATGGAAACAAAATTTAATGAAATAGAGTTGAATTAAGCTTAAATGAAAAAAGATGTTGTGCAAAACAAATTATGAACTTTAAGGAATTCATAAACATAATATTTAATAGAATTTCTTATGGTTATATCACTAGGTTAATTGGTTAAAAATCTTTCCATCATTTTTTTAGCATTTATAGTAGCATTTATTGAAAAATATTAATATTCGACTTGGGGTAATTCTCCGCCAACTCACACAGCAGTTGCCCCGACCCCTCTTCGATTTGCGTGAAACTTTGTCCTAAGGGGTAACTTTTGTCCCTGATCACGAATCCGAGGTCTGTTTTTTGATATCTCGTGACGGAGGGGCGGTACGACACCTTCCATTTTTGAACATGCGAAAAAAGAGGTGTTATTCAATAATTTGCCGCCTGAAACGTTGATGAGATAGAAATTTAGTGTCAAAGAGACTTTTATGTAAAATAAGACGCCCGATTTGATGGCATACTCAGAATTCCGCAAAAACGTATTTTTCATCAAAAAAACATTTAAAAAGTTTAAAAAATTCTCCCATTTTCCGTTACTCGACTGTAAAATTTTTTGGAACATGACATTTTATGGGAAATTTAATGTTCTTTTGGAATCTACATTGACCCAGAAGGGTCATTTTTTCATCTAGAACAAAATTTTTCATTCCATGATCAAGGACAAAAGTTACCCCTTAGGACAAAGTTTAACGCAAATCTAAGAGAGGTCGGGGCAACTTTTCCCAATTTCGTGTGAGTTGGTAGAGAATTACCCTTTGAGGAATTTACTTGCAATCAAAGTGTTTTGAAAGTTTTTTTTGAATATCCATGCTCTTATCCTGATTTGTTGTTCTTATATATCTCAGGCAAATGAAAAACTGAAAATTTAATAGTTACTGATCAAATGATCTTGAAGAGGTGGTTTCCTTCACATTTTACTCCACTTTAAACAAGCAACTCACCAGCATCTGCGGTTAGTAACAAACAAAAGCGCAAAAACACGGGAAAAACGCTTTTGCGTGGCTGAAAGCGATATTTTCATCAATAAAAAGGAAAAAGGTACTGCGGTAGACTGTGCGAAAAAATAATGGAAATTCTGAGACGCAGAACGTTAAGCTTTTAGGAGAAAAGAAGTGGATCGCTCGAAAAAAAAACACTGTGAAATATTTGTGGCAACTTTTTAAAGGTGTTTTAATTTTTTTTAAGTTGCATAAAAGTCAACACTTAAAAGATAGTTTTGTGTATTTTTTTGATACACAAAAAAGTTAAAATTTCACACCAAAATATTGACAGAAAACCCATTAGCCCTAAGGTTGGCATGTTTTCCCATCGACCAAGGAGTGGATTTTCCGCAACATTAAGGCATATGTGTGTGCGTGGGTGTGTGTTTGTGAGCGCCCTCCGGTAAGCTTCACCTTAAGCTTCGTTCGTTCGTCCGTCCCGTGAGCAAGATCAATAGACAGGCCATCCCAGCCTGCCCCCCGCCCCTTCTCCCTTTCTTGGCCGTGTCGTGACGGGCCGGAAAAATCGCGTTTTCATTGAATCGAACTGACACGGCTGGAAGTAATCCTTCGGCAAAGGTGGGTTTTGCCACCGGTACCGGACACGTGGCACTGACGGATGGGCTTTGTAGGCGACGGCGCCGGCTTCTTCTGGAGCTGGTTTAACGTACAGTAGGTTGGTTCGAATTTTATTCCGTGAGTTGAGAAGATTTGTGAACATTTTTTTTTTTTTGATGATAGAAAATTTGAATATTTTTTTTGCAAAAATTCACAATCTCAAATAAAATGTTTCATGCAATTCAAGTATAAAAAAAACTCCTTCTCAAAATTAGACCACTCTAATTGCTACTGACTAGCCTGTCGCTGGATTTGAAAGGAGTAGAAACCGCAGTCTGATCGGCATCTCATATTCACGGTGGCGAGCATCAAGTTTATAGTGATGTTCCCCGTTCCGAAGCCATTATTCACAACCGGTGAAGACGATGACGATGATGATGACGCAGAATCAGCCTTTGCTCAGCCATGGGGCTTCCGAAAATGATTGATTTATCACGCAAGGATGATTGATGTTGCAAAAGGAGATCTCCGTGCACGCTGGCCCAAATGGATGCTGTCAGTTCGGTTCGATGATTGTAAAGTCTTGTCACAGCAATAACAATACAGCTGACGGTTGTACACCGGTATTCCAAGTGTTTTGCGATTGATGGATGTCTGTTCTTTCCATTTTAATATTGTTAAGCTCTGGAGTAACCCAATGTGGATTTTTTGTGGAATATTCATGTTTTTATGTTTCTTTATCTGATCTTTTGAAATAATTTATTTTACACTTATAACATATAAATGCTAACTTTTATATCTCCTGTCCATTTCTTTATTTTTATACTGAAAAAACCGTTTCTGCTTTTTTATAATTTTTTTTTTCAATTTATAATTTTCTCATTTGCTCATTTGCTCATATTCTGATTTGCTCATATTCTGATTTGCTCATTTGCTCATTCCTCATTTGCTCATTTGCTCATTCGCTTATTTGCTCATTTGCTCATTTGCTCATTTGCTCATTTGCTCATTTGCTCATTTGCTCATTTTCTCATTTGCTCATTTACTCATTTGCTCATTAGCTCATTTGCTCATTTGCTCATTTGCTCATTTGCTCATTTGCTCATTTGCTCATTTGCTCATTTGCTCATTGCGTCATTTTATCATTTTGTCATTTTGTCATTTTGTCATTTTGTCATTTTGTCATTTTGTCATTTTGTCATTTTGTCATTTTGTCATTTTGTCATTTTGTCATTTTGTCATTTTGTCATTTTGTCATTTTGTCATTTTGTCATTTTGTCATTTTGTCATTTTGTCATTTTGTCATTTTGTCATTTTGTCATTTTGTCATTTTGTCATTTTGTCATTTTGTCATTTTGTCATTTTGTCATTTTGTCATTTTGTCATTTTGTCATTTTGTCATTTTGTCATTTTGTCATTTTGTCATTTTGTCATTTTGTCATTTTGTCATTTTGTCATTTTGTCATTTTGTCATATTGTCATTTTGTCATTTTGTCATTTTGTCATTTTGTCATTTTGTCATTTTGTCATTTTGTCATTTTGTCATTTTGTCATTTTGTCATTTTGTCATTTTGTCATTTTGTCATTTTGTCATTTTGTCATTTTGTCATTTTGTCATTTTGTCATTTTGTCATTTTGTCATTTTGTCATTTTGTCATTTTGTCATTTTGTCATTTTGTCATTTTGTCATTTTGTCATTTTGTCATTTTGTCATTTTGTCATTTTGTCATTTTGTCATTTTGTCATTTTGTCATTTTGTCATTTTGTCATTTTGTCATTTTGTCATTTTGTCATTTTGTCATTTTGTCATTTTGTCATTTTGTCATTTTGTCATTTTGTCATTTTGTCATTTTGTCATTTTGTCATTTTGTCATATTTGAATCTTTGAATCTTTGAATCTTTGAATCTTTGAATCTTTGAATCTTTGAATCTTTGAATCTTTGAATCTTTGAATCTTTGAATCTTTGAATCTTTGAATCTTTGAATCTTTGAATCTTTGAATCTTTGAATCTTTGAATCTTTGAATCTTTGAATCTTTGAATCTTTGAATCTTTGAATCTTTGAATCTTTGAATCTTTGAATCTTTGAATCTTTGAATCTTTGAATCTTTGAATCTTTGAATCTTTGAATCTTTGAATCTTTGAATCTTTGAATTTTTGAATCTTTGAATCTTTGAATCTTTGAATATTTGAATCTTTGAATCTTTGAATCTTTGAATCTTTGAATCTTTGAATCTTTGAATCTTTGAATCTTTGAATCTTTGAATCTTTGAATCTTTGAATCTTTGAATCTTTGAATCTTTGAATCTTTGAATCTTTGAATCTTTGAATCTCGATTGCATTGTTTTTATGTACTCAAATTATTAAGGTATTTTTAGCGGTTTTTTAAACGCATTTCTTGACTAAATTTGATGCCAACAGCAAACATCTTTTTTTTTTTTTTCATCTTTCTCAAAGTATTCCCACAGGCCTCAACCTCGCACCACCTTGGCCCGGAAGAAAATGTCATGCGTGAAGGCGGAGGCAGAAACAGTAAATAAAAGTCTATTTCTCGCTTGTTTTGAAACTGTATTTACCGCTCACTGACCCTCCTTCAGCGCCTCCTCGCAGTGATGTCAGTTTCTGGTTTTTATCAATGACTACCACACAGCTGTGAATGACGGTGCCTTGTTGTGTGACGATCAAAGGAAAAGTGATGTTTTCCGAAAATGCTCCACTTTGCCAGGGTGAGGCTAGACTATTGAATTCGAGAGTGGATTGATGCGGGAAATTTTCCTTCAATTTCTGGTCGATAAAGAAAGTATTTTGCTTGGTTTAAATTGGGGCTTGTGCTTTCATTTGATGAGTGCTTCTTTTTGTGGTTGAAACAAATTCAAGTTCCTGATTTGTGATACATATACACTTTCCACAAAGTGATACATTTGAAACTCGAAACATAGTTTTTCTTATCAGGCAAAACAACAAAAAACCACATGTTTCTGGATTTCAAACGCAGCAGTTGATGAAAACTTTGAAATTTCTCCGCATCGGTCAAGCATGGAAAGATGATGGAGGAACAAAAGTTCAGGCCAACAAATCAGCCCACCTGGAAGTGTGGAAAATGCACTCTTCAAAAGAGGTTACACAAGTTTACCAAGTTTTTGTTCAGGGGAGGAACATAGTTCCTCTCAAGTATGCGTGAGTTGGGAAGCTTCCGAGATAGAGCCAATATTGTTTGTTTTATGTATTCATATATGAAAGAAGTTATGTTTTTGCACATGAAAGTATTTCGTTATAACTGATAACAATTGTGCCCGTCAAATAACTAAGCGTCGTCGAGTGAGTCCAGCAGAACACAGAAAGCTGATTGATCATCCAGATGAACATCAAATCCTTAAAAGTGAGATTAATGAGAAACCAAAGCATAGTAACGAAATTTGTCATTGTTGCCTTCCTTATAGGAGGATAGGCTATAAAGTCACCCGAAAAATAAAACCCCCGGGATTTTCCCAGAACCGGTAATGCCCAAAATTGAATAAAAAATAATTTTGGTTTGTAAATTCAGATAGAAATGAGTAAATAGATTAACAGTTAAATACTTAGTAATCGATAAGAATTTTAAAGCGCTTAAATTTTTATCAGCATGTATCAGCATAGATTTTGCTTTTTATGGAAAATTGTTAAAAAATAAGCATACAGATTCACAAAGCGCTTAAAGTTTTATCCATTTACTTTTAATAAAGACTGGGTAGTTGTCATTTTACATATACATAAGAAACAAATCAAAACAGCTGATTAAGCCATTTTTTCCAAAATGTCTCTATTATTTTATTGATTTCAATTAAAACAGGAACAGAACAAAACAATGAGCACACCGAATTCCAAATTTATTGCTCGAAAATCTCTTATACCTGAATCTTTGAATCTTTGAATCTTTGAATCTTTGAATCTTTGAATCTTTGAATCTTTGAATCTTTGAATCTTTGAATCTTTGAATCTTTGAATCTTTGAATCTTTGAATCTTTGAATCTTTGAATCTTTGAATCTTTGAATCTTTGAATCTTTGAATCTTTGAATCTTTGAATCTTTGAATCTTTGAATCTTTGAATCTTTGAATCTTTGAATCTTTGAATCTTTGAATCTTTGAATCTTTGAATCTTTGAATCTTTGAATCTTTGAATCTTTGAATCTTTGAATCTTTGAATCTTTGAATCTTTGAATCTTTGAATCTTTGAATCTTTGAATCTTTGAATCTTTGAATCTTTGAATCTTTGAATCTTTGAATCTTTAAATCTTTGAATCTTTGAATCTTTGAATCTTTGAATCTTTGAATCTTTGAATCTTTGAATCTTTGAATCTTTGAATCTTTGAATCTTTGAATCTTTGAATCTTTGAATCTTTGAATCTTTGAATCTTTGAATCTTTGAATCTTTGAATCTTTGAATCTTTGAATCTTTGAATCTTTGAATCTTTGAATCTTTGAATCTTTGAATCTTTGAATCTTTGAATCTTTGAATCTTTGAATCTTTGAATCTTTGAATCTTTGAATCTTTGAATCTTTGAATCTTTGAATCTTTGAATCTTTGAATCTTTGAATCTTTGAATCTTTGAATCTTTGAATCTTTGAATCTTTGAATCTTTGAATCTTTGAATCTTTGAATCTTTGAATCTTTGAATCTTTGAATCTTTGAATCTTTGAATCTTTGAATCTTTGAATCTTTGAATCTTTGAATCTTTGAATCTTTGAATCTTTGAATCTTTGAATCTTTGAATCTTTGAATCTTTGAATCTTTGAATCTTTGAATCTTTGAATCTTTGAATCTTTGAATCTTTGAATCTTTGAATCTTTGAATCTTTGAATCTTGATTGCATTTTTTTGATGTATTCAAATTATTAAGACATTTTCAGCGTTTTTAAACGCATTTCTTGACTAAATGTGATGCCAACACCAAACATCTTCCCAAAAAAACAACCCTCGTCCTGTTTTACTTCCTCAAAGTATTCCCACAGGCCTCAACCTCGCACCACCTTGGCCCAGAAGAAAATGTCATGCGTGAAGGCGGAGGCAGAAACAGTAAATAAAAGTCTATTTCTCGCTTGTTTTGAAACTGTATTTACCGCTCACTGACCCTCCTTCAGCGCCTCCTCGCAGCGATGTCAGTTTCTGGTTTTTATCAATGACTACCACTCAGCTGTGAATGACGGTGCGGAGGTGCCTTGTTGTGTGACGATCAAAGGAAAAGTGATGTTTTCCGAAAATGCTCCACTTTGCCAGGGTGAGGACTATTGAATTCGAGAGTGGATTGATGCGGGAAATTTTCCTTCAATTTCTGGTCGATAAAGAAAGTATTTTGCTTGGTTTAAATTGGGGCTTGTGCTTTCATTTGATGAGTGCTTCTTTTTGTGGTTGAAACAAATTCAATTTCCTGATTTGTGATACATATACACTTTTCACAAAGTGATACATTTGAAACTCGAAACATAGTTTTTCTTATCAGGCAAAACAACAAAAAACCACATGTTTCTGGATTTCAAACGCAGCAGTTGATGAAAACTTTGAAATTTCTTCGCATCGTTCAAGCATGGAAAGATGATGGAGGAACAAAAGTTTAGACCAACAAATCAGCCCACCTGGAAGTGTGGAAAATGCACTCTTCAAAAGAGGTTACACAAGTTTACCAAGTTTTTGTTCAGGAGAGGAATATAGTTCCTCTCAAGTATGCGTGAGTTGGGAAGCTTCCGAGATAGAGCCAATAATGTTTGTTTTGTGTATTAATATATGAAAGAAGTTATGTTTTTGCACATGAAAGTATTTCGTTATAACTGATAACAATTGTGCCCGTCAAATAACTAAGCGTCGTCGAGTGAGTCCAGCAGAACACAGAAAGCTGATTGATCATCCAGATGAACATCAAATCCTTAAAAGTGAGATTAATGAGAAACCAAAGCATAGTAACGAAATTTGTCATTGTTGCCTTCCTTATAGGAGGATAGGCTATAAAGTCACCCGAAAAATAAAACCCCCGGGATTTTCCCAGAACCGGTAATGCCCAAAAATTGAATAAAAAATAATTTTGGTTTGTAAATTCAGATAGAAATGAGTAAATAGATTAACAGTTAAATACTTAGTAATCGATAAGAATTTTAAAGCGCTTAAATTTTTATCAGCATGTATCAGCATAGATTTTGCTTTTTATGGAAAATTGTTAAAAAATAAGCATACAGATTCACAAAGCGCTTAAAGTTTTATCCATTTACTTTTAATAAAGACTGGGTAGTTGTCATTTTACATATACATAAGAAACAAATCAAAACAGCTGATTAAGCCATTTTTTCCAAAATGTCTCTATTATTTTATTGATTTCAATTAAAACAGGAACAGAACAAAACAATGAGCACACCGAATTCCAAATTTATTGCTCGAAAATCTCTTATACCGTAAACCGGGGTGACTTTGATAGGATTTCAATATATTTTTGGAATATTTTCCAACAGGTAAAATTTTCCTAAAGATAATTATTTTTAAAACATGTACTGGGGTAGGCCACACAGAGTACATGAGCAATTCTCTACCAAAACCGGAAATTGATTTTATTTGTATTTATTAGCGTATTATTCAATGTTAGGCCTTAGCCACGAAAGAGGAAGCCGGGGAGGTGCTCTACAGTTCTGCTGAGCTGTGGGGCATTTTCTCCGAGTACATCGGCAGATTCAAAACCTGCAAGACCCGCTTGGACCAAGTAACCCTCGTCAGTTACATGATCTCCAAGTATGGAGTGTAATGAGCTTTTTTTTATTTTTATTTTATATTTTGATTGTAAACTGATCCTTGGTCCTAACCTGATCGTAGCACCTTAAAGGACCTAATAAAAATAAGTTATGAAAAAAAATGTTAGGCCCTTTTAAAATGTTAGTCTTTTTTAAAGATCGGAAAATTTCACGAATGTTTTAAGTAAATATTGAAAATCGGACCATTAGTTGCTGAGATATCGTCATTAGAAAATGGTGGGTTGTTTTGGTGAGATTTAGAAAATTTAAATTTTTGTGTTTCTTTTTATTAAAGCGCACTTTTCGATTGCAAATTCAATTTTGCATTAAAAAATAATGTCAAACTTGTTTTTGCATAAAACTTCGATTTTTTCCTAGAAATCATTATTTTTTCAAAAGTTCATAACTCGGCGGCAGATTTTTTGACCATGTTTCTCTATGGCTCAAAAGTTGCGGATTTTGTCCCCTAAAACATAGCAAAAAATCTCGAAAATCAAAAAATACATATTTTGGGAAATTGAGTTTTAGTGAAAAAAAGTTGATTAAAAAATCTGCAATTTTTTTCCGTGTACCTATTTTTTCTCAAAAGTCCTCAACAATACCTACAACTTTGCCGAAGACACCAAATTCGCTTTGCTAGGAGACGGTGATTTAGCGGATTGCAGACTGGATGATTGTCTAAGCCCAAGTTTCCTAGGAATCGATATTTAGGAATAGAACCAATTCCACCTGAACCAGATTCTCACCACCATGGCAGCCGTCCATGGCCGGCCGCTCCCATCTCCACCGCGCACCAGGGACAAGAAAAGGGATTTGGAAGACGGGAAGTGTTGATGCTCCACTTTTTTTCAGAGTATTAAGGGAAAATCTCCACGGTATCCTCAAGTAAGTTTCGCTTGGAGTTGGACGGTTTTTGGGAAGGTGAATGGTCTGAGGAGCCACCCTAGGCGAGTGGTAATGACCGTATTGCATTCTTGTTCGAATTCTTCGTGTGTTCGCATTTCTAATGGGAAAGCTTACAATTTTTCTCATCTCTTATTGGATGGCTATTTTTAGCGAGGTACTTTTAGATTCAATTTCAACTGCGCTTGCAATTTTGCATGCAATCTTATATTCTGATATTCAACTTGCATTCAATTTGATTCTTTATTCGATTCTTGGATTCAACTATATCAGTCTCAGTCCTCCTCAAGCTACCAATGCTCCACGGTGAAGTGGAAAACATTTTTGCTTGCCAATCCTAAAGACAGGGGATCGAACCCCGCCGTGAGCTAATTTTTTTTCATTTAATTCTAATTTTAATGAGTCCATAACTTTCTCGTTTGGAGCAGACAACTTTGCCGAAGACACCAAATTGATCAGAAAATTCAGTCAAAAGTTACAGCTGTTTGAATATTATTTTGTATGGACAGCAGCCAAAGTTGTATGGGACTTGTATGGGTGAACTAATGACGCAAAATAGCTTATTTGGTCCTAGGGAAGGCCCCCTCAAAGTTTGAGTCAAATAAAAAAAAAAAAAAAAACAAAAAATAATAATGGTCGAAATCAGCCGATTTCGTAAAGAGCAGTTTTCCATTTTCTTTAAAATTAGTGCACATGTTTTCCCACTTTTGAAAAAAAAAAATTTTTTTGAAAAGCTGAGAAAATTTTCTATATTTTGCTTTTTTGAACTTTGTTGATACGACCCGAGGGAGGCTGAGATATTGCCATGCAAAGGTTTAAAAAGCTGGAAAATTGATGTTTTCTAAGTCTCACCCAAACAACCATTTTTTAACGTCGATATCAAAGCAACTAATTATCCGATTTTCAATGTTAAAATACAGTGTTGAAAATCCATGAAACATTCGTGAAATTTTCCGATCTTTCCGAAAACAATAATTTTCAAATTTTCAAATCAAGACTTACATTTCAAAACTGCCAAACATTCAATATTACGCCTTTTTGAAATGTTAGTATTGATTTAAAAAGAATGAAAATATTTGTTTCGGAAAGATCGGGATTTTACCCGTAAAAATACTTTTTTTCAAAACTGTCTATTTTTGAGGCACTTTGGCCACCAATGCGTTTACCAAAATCATCACTGGCGTGCAGGCCGCATCTTTTGATTTATATAACATTGACGTTTGGAGCACCCTGGAGCTCGGTATAGACCTTCAAAATTTGGATTTTTTTTTGAAAAATTGGCCCTGGCAAAATCAAATGGTGTCTGTTATGTATACCAAGAGATTCGCAATCTCGGATCTGGCCTACACGCCAGTGATGTTGAAAATTAACGCTTTAGTGGCCAAAATGCCTCAAAAATTGAGATTTTTGAAAACAATCTTTTTTTACGGGTTAAATCCCATTTAAAATTCAAATGCAAAGCGCCAGCTCCTGTTACGTCCAATCAAGTTCATATTTTGGATTTGGGCTCAGTATGCCCACCAGAACAAACCCTTGAATGCCCGCCAAAAAGTCATTTTTGTTACATCCTAATGAATATTGCCAGTTTGATATTATTCGGAGATAAAACTTTTATTTTTTTGGCGCATGTCAGAGGTAAATTTCAACACAACCATAAGCAAAAATCAACATTTTTTCTTTCAATAAATCTATCATCATTACCAGATGTAATACTACCATGTTTTTTTTTTTTACTGTGTACCAAACCACAAGCACAACACGTGCACATTAGGGTGTAATATGAAAATCGATTTTCCAGCACAGCAATTTTTCAGTTCCTTTTGGGGTCCTAAACAGCTCCCCAAAGTTTGGGAACGATTGGTTTAGTCCTCACTTTGCGCAAAGCGATTCAATTTTTCATATAAATTTGTATGGGAAAAACCATTTTTTTGGATTTTGATATTTATAAAATCCACGTTTCACGCTGTACTAAAACCGGATTCATATTCGGATGCTCTGGAATGTGCTCTACAACTTTCCCGAAGAGAGTATGGTGCTAGCTTGTCGCTGAAAGAAGATACAGCGTCCTCAAAACTCGTCTAAAACGTGATTTTCGATCAAAAAACACGTTTTAGACGAGTTTTGAAAACGCTGTATCTTTTTATAGGAGCAAGTTACCACCATACTCTCTTCGGGAAAGTTGTAGAGCACATTCCAGAGCATCCGAATATGAATCCGGTTTTAGTACAGCGTGAAACGTGGATTTTATAAATATCAAAATCCAAAAAAATGGTTTTTCCCATACAAATTTATATGAAAAATTGAATCGCTTTGCGCAAAGTGAGGACTAAACCAATCGTTCCCAAACTTTGGGGAGCTGTTTAGGACCCCAAAAGGAACTGAAAAATTGCTGTGCTCGCTAAATTTGGACAACTTTATTTTTTTCCAAACAACCATATTACACCCTAGTGCACATATCTTCCAAACGGCGCCAAGCCGTGAAAATACTGACAACGAAGCAAAAATCGCCTCATTTTTTCTTGCCGAAATGTTTTCCTTCTGCCTTTAACACAGCTTGCCCGGAGGATGGAAAGATGGACCAAAACGACTGCCAATATTTTGCGGCCAAGTTGAGACTTTGTCGGACAGCAAAATGTGTGGGAGGAAAAAGGGAGGGGGGAACCATACAAGAACGCTTTTCTTGGAAGCAAAATGTTACCACACGTGCAACTCGTAAAAAGGTATCCAACAAAAAAAAACTCACTCTGGAACATCCCTTTCCGTGTTTATGGTTTTGACGTAGGGTTGTCAATGATGATTTTTTTTAAGTTTTTTTTCTTTTCTGAGAATATTAAAGTTTTCCTTAGAGGGCCTCGTGGCACGGTGGTTAGCGGCTTCGGCTGCAGATCCCTAAGTTGCCATGGGGCGCGGGTTCGATTCCTGCCTTATCCTCCTGGCCTTCTATCGGATGGGGAAGTAAAACGTCGGTCCATTTGCGTAAAAGAGGTTTTGGGTGGCAGAGACCACAAAAGACCCGGGGGTCGTTAAAGTGGATTGCTTTGCTTTTTAAAGCTTTCCCAAGTTTAAAAAGGAATTTCAAAAATTTCGTCTGTGCCCACCAGGTGAGGACATCAACCCGCCTTCCCCTCATTTCGGACCGGAAAGAGTTTCCCTTATGACAAGAAGAAGGGATACAAAGAAGAAGGGAGGCTGGTGGATCCCTTTATAATCCACTCTGATCACGATCCGGTTCGGGATGACGATGATGCGGTTGTGAAATCTGAGGAAGGTTTACCCTAACAACAACAAAAAAAGTATCTTTCTTTGTCCAGATTTTCGGTCGGTTTGGAGCGGTGAAGGTTTAGGGACCTCCATTTGCCGGGTCGTCGGATGCTGCCGGGAATGCTTACACGCAACTTAATTCGAAGAAACGGGGTAGAAAAATTCTGTGGAAAAAGAAAGACTCTGGCAGGGTCCTGGTTTTGACGAATGGAACCGGATTAGCCCCGGTTGGACGCGCCCGGAACGCGACGGAGAAAGTTGAGGGAAATGGTCCCGGGCTGAACTGGACAAGGGTTCAGCAGAGATTTTGGTTTTTTCAATGTTTCTGGACAAGGAATTGCTTGCTTTACAAATTTGAGATGTTTATGCTGGCATCCAAGTTATGGTTACTTGAACACTCTTATCGAGTTTTCAATTTAAAAACAATACCACTACAAAAACATCAACCACTCTTTCTCAGTTGCGGTAGATAAACCAGCCCCACATTTCCTCCTGACCACATGAAATATTTCGCTTCAAGTGCCATTCGTTGTTCCACTTCAATGTTCGCTCCAGAACCAATAATTCATCCCGATTTCTCGATCCCTTTCTATCTCTGCTCTGCACCAAAACCCACCAGCCAGAGAAAGCCTTGGCCAAAATGTGTCCGCACTAATTTTGCCCCGGCTGCAATCCGGTTCTAGGTTTTCTAACTTTTTCTTTTTTTTGCTTTGCAGAGGCTGAGGCTTTGTTCCGAACATAACCGATTCCGATCCAATAACTCCTTGGAGCCATTGAAAACTGTGGCCAAATCTCGCCAGCCACCCCAATTCTGATGGTGTAGTTCTGTGGCCAGCATGTCTCGGTTGGGGAAGTTGTTTCAGTTTTTTTTTTCAGATTCTCTGGAATCTATTGAATTGATTTTTTTTTATTTTAAATTTTTGAGAATATTTTATTTTATAAAAAAATCTTTTCTGCTATCAAGTGGAAAAAGTAAAAAAAAATATGGAAAAAGTTCCTCAACTCTAAAAAAAACGATTTATGATATAATAATAGAAGAACAAACATGATTTCGACATTGCTTCAAATCCAGCAATGAAATGAAACATTTTCCGCTTTCAAACTTCAAAGCCGGGAGAACTTTGCCTTTGCCGCATGAAAGTTCAGCAGATCAACCACACCCATACATATGCGGTGAATCACCCACACGAGCCCGGGGCTGGGGGGTGGGTGCTTTATTGTTTTTGAACGGGCTCGTTTATGGGGCCGATTTCTGGAATTAGGAACTAAATCGAGCGCGCGGCTAGCTCAAATATTTATTGCCAATTTTGGGATTGACCGAGGCAGTTTATACTGCGGCGAAATGGTGCAAGATCTGAAGGAGGTTTGGAAAAAGCTTACGTTCAAAGTTGTTAAGCTATAAATTACATTTTTATTTGAAACAAGCACAACTTTCAAATTTACATAGCACACATAATTTGATAAAGATGTTTAGATGTTATTTTACAATGCCTTGTAACTTCTGCACTGTCTAACCATTCCTTTTTTTCTCCCATTTTCCAGGTTCGTAAACGTTCACAACACCAATGGCAGCGCAAAATGGCCGCACCTTTCATCGGGCAGTTAAACTCGTACGATCACAGTGTGACAAAATGCTCATCAGGAAAAGGGGGAAAAAAATAACATTGCGTGATCAGACCCTTCAACCATTATAGAGAGAAGGAAAAAAACCCTACTCGTTCCAATGAAATCGAGTGTCTTTTGACGACGCAAACAGTTTAAAGCAGCAAACAATAGTGGTATGGGTGAAAAGTGGGCGTTTTTTTGTCGTCATCAGCCTGTCATGTTTCTACTGGCAGCAGATAGCATGTGTTGTTACATTGGACATTTTAGGGTTGGTGCATTTTAGAATCAGAATTTTGACAAAAAGTTATGTTGGACGTAATGATTTCATGATTAAATTATTTGCAAAAAGGAATTACTTTATTAAAAATAAATTTGTTTCAAAAAATAATTCTTAAATAAAATGACAAAAACGTTCAAATTACGAAAATTTAAAAAAATAGATCATGTTTGAAAATATTCGGTTCCATGGAAATTTAAAAGTTCGAAATTTTTTTTTTCCATTCAAATCGAAACAAGAAAAAATTACCAATTGCATCAGATTTCTTTCCTAAATAATGTGTCCAAAAAAGGCGATGTGGCGGAATTCTTTGGGCGCACCCGGATTTCGGATTTTAACGAATTTCTCCCAAAAATCCATTTAAGATTTTTTTCCATTCCAACACAAAATGGCGCTTACTAAAAATTCACTAAGAAAACTCAATTTTATCACTGACACCACTGCACTATGGGGTTTCAAGCGACCATAAATCGAAAAACCGACATGCTCTAATTATTTTTTTGGTATTTTTTTTCGAAAATAAACATTCTAACTAAGAAAAATCCGGAGTTTGAAAGTTGAAAGTTCAAAATTCACTAAATTGCAGACCTTCAAAGGCGAAAATGGTAAGAAAAAACATGTTTTTTGACAAAAAAAAATTATTTTTCATAGTTGTACTGTGTAGCTGTTTACGTATTTTTCCTGCACCATTATATATATATTCAGAAAGGTAATTGATTCAACTTTTCAATTTTACAAAACACACTTTTACTGGCTAAAAAAAAATAATAAAAATCAAAAAGATGGATTTTTATTCAAAATTTAGTTTATTTCAAATTTGTTAATGGAGTACTTTTTTTGTGTGCATTTGTGCGATCTGAAAATTTTGCAGCTTAAAATTTGAACCATGTCCTAACTTGTCTCCAAATTTCAAAGTGCACTTATGTGCACTTTTTGAGTTATGCCATTTTGAACATTTTGATTCATGCAAGAAAATTAATGATTTCGCGTATACGCTTGATTAAAATCACCTGCGGAGGCAGAAATGACGTACCTGCTATGTATGTATGTCTTTAAAGAGAGGCTGATTTTAACTCAAGAAAAAGGGGAGGGAGATTGCGTGCATCAAATAGACAGATCAAGAATATTAAAATTAACCACTTTAATGAATGTGGCCTCAAATATATGAAAAAATCGAAAATTAAACTTTTTTTTTGGAAAAATATCAAAATTCATTTGTTTTCATTATACTAAGTACAAACAACACAAAAAAGTCACAAAAAAGCAAAAAAATATTTTTGGCCGCTCGCTTATATGGAAATACTCCATAGTGCACTGCTACTGTCAACATTTGATATGTTTCCAAACCTTTTGCATTGTTTTATAACAGAAATTTACAAGCAAAATATATAGTTTTCATTCATTTCACTGAGTGACGTATGCGCTTTTTAGAAGAAATGTATTTTAAATTATCAGCCTTTAGTACACAATTTTTTTTTTTCAAGATTTTGTTGATTTTTTTTAAATAAAAATTAACATATGTATTAAAGCGTGTAGCATTGTATCATTAAAAGACAATTATCAACAAAATTTTGAAAAAAAAAATGTTTTTTTTTTTTTGTTCTAACGGCTGAAAATTTGAAATACATTTCTTAGTTATGGCGATTACGTCATATAGTCAAAATAATCGAAACTATATATTTTGCTTGTAAATTGCTGTTATAAAACGATGCAAAAGGTTTGGAAGCATATAAAATGCAGACAGTCGCTGAAACAGTGTCGCTTAACATTGAGTTTTTATAGGGAATTTTGAAAATTCACCATTTTTATTTTACTAAAATTTCTCTACCTTGTCAGTGAAGTGACAAAAACTAAAGCAACATTGTTCAGAAAATTGTGACCTACAAGATGATGGTATTGGTTTTGATGCCAGTTTTTCCAACTTTAACATGCTTATAAATAACGACTTCTTCGATCAATCTTTATACAGAACATTAATGGTAGGACTCCTAACTATGATTTAAAGTGAAATACGGGAAAATTTGAACGCATTTGTCAAGGTTTAAGAACAAAATACGATATTGTTTTTATGAAAACAGACCATTTTCCAGTAAATCGCAAATCGCGAGTTCTAAACATTTTTTTGTGAATTTTTCGCTGTATGAAAACATCGCACAGTGGGCGAAAATGGGTGAAAAACGGATCTTTTGATGCTGTCACTTTCTGCCTTTCAAAACCATCATTTTTAATGTAAAAAATTACGAAAAATCGATTGGTGATACTCTCGTTAGCGGCAAATGGCGGAAAGTGGTCCATTTTACTCCATTTAGCATTTTTTTAAAGTTTTTTTTTCACAAAAAGGAATCTTAACACTCTCTTTGACAGCAAATGACGGCAAGGGCTCATTTTGCCCCATTAACCCCTATTTCAGGTGTTTTTCTTCAATATCATCAATTTCCATGATTTTCTACAGTTTAACATGTATATTTATGTACAAAAATACGAGGAATCGATGATTGACACTTTCGTTGACAGCAAATGACGGCAAGGGCCTATCTTGCCCCGAAAACGTTTCTGAATTTGAGGAAAGTGATTATAAATTGGTTTTTTCAACTGAAAAAAAAATCTTTGATAGGAATTAGAATTATCATAATTTGTCTTACAATAGATTATGTAAAAAAAATGGATTTTTTAACTGCGTTAGTTGAAAAATTTATCATAGAATTCAATGTCGAAAAATGGACCCGTACCGTCATTTGTTGTCAATGAGAGGTTACCAATAGATTGCTCGTAATTTTTTGCTTAAAATTACATATTTAAAACTATAGAATATCACGAAAATTGAAGATATTTGTGAAAAACCTTTTTTTGCTATCTGTGCTATCAAAATATTTTTTTCGAAAATTTCACTAATGTTTCATATTATAACATTGAAAATCGGACCAGTTGCTGAGATATTGACATTAGAAAATGGTGAGCTGTTTCGGTGAGACTAAGAAAACTTCAAATTTCGTGTTTCTTTCTGTAGAGTAGTTTTCGATTGCAAATTCAATTTTGCGTTAAAAAATAACGTCAAATTTGTTTTAGCATGAAATTTCGTTTTTTTTCCAAAAATCACTATTTTTTCAAATATTCATAACTCGGTGGCAGATTTTTTTACCATGTTTCTCTATGGCTCAAAAGTTGCGAATTTTTGTCACCTAAAACATATCAAAAAATCTCGAAAATTAAAAAATACGTATTTTAGGAAAATGAGTTTTAGTGATAAAAAAGTTGATTAAAAAATCTGCAATTTTTTTTCCGTGTACCTATTTTTTTCTCAAAAGTCCTCAACAATACCTACAACTTTGCCGAAGACACCAAATTGATCAGACAATTCACTCAAAAGTTACAGCTTTTTGAATGTCTACATACAATTTTTGTATGGACAGTAGCCAAAATTGTATGGAGGCTTGTATGGATGAACCAATCACACAAAATAGTTGATTTGGTCAAAGGAAAGGCCAAATGCAAATATGTAAAATCCATTTCCGGTTTTGGTAGAGATTTGCTCACAAACAGGAAACTTTTGCCATGGATTTTGCAAGGAAAGCATCAATCACTGCTGGAGTTTAAAAAGTTTCTTCAAACTAATATTTAGATAATTTGCTTTCACTTCAACTTGAGCCGTTTTGGCCATGAGAGCATTTGAAATTTACATTTAAAATGACATATCTGAGTATGTTTTTGACCAAACATTACCAAATTCTATAATTCGATCTTAATACATGGAAAAGACTTGAAAGAAAAGATATTTTTTTTGAAGGTTTGACTTGGTTTTGATGACTTTGCCAATGTTCAAAAAAAAAATAATTTCCTGTATTTTAAGTATGAACAAGTTTGCACTATGTTTTATAATGTATCGAACTTTTCCTCCATGCAATTTTTATAGTTTTAATGATATCGGTATCAGGCTATCACAGAATATTTGAAAAATGAGCGAATAACTTTAAAAGTGACTGTGATAAAAATAGGAAAAAGGTAATCGTAGAAAGAATATGCATTATGCAAACAGAAACGAACATAAACAATTAAACAAAATAAATCATTTATTTTTTTCCTAAAACTAAAGTTATTCAAAATGTAATTCTTTACACAGGAAACACAGACTAAAAAAAACCATTTTGCACATCCACTCCATCTGCGTTTCTCCCCGAAAGGATTCGGCAGAAAAAGGCCAAGTGTGCATGAATAGTACACTTCAGCTCGCTGTGACAAAGTGAGGCGAACAAAAAAAAAAACGAGCGGGAAACAGTTTCGAACCACTTTCGACAGGAATGGGGGGAAAAACAACACTAAAACAACACACACCCAGCAGCTGGTTCACCGTCGTCGAGCGCGGTTGTCGGCTGTTGGCTTTGAAAAACCCCACGGGAGGAAAGCTCGAATGCGGGTAAAACTAACGGAGAGGCGGAGGCTTCAATTGTTGACTGTAGTTTTTCCTCACTCACACGCGCAGAGAGCAGCTTGCACACAAAACAGGCATTCTCCAATTTCTGAATCAATGCGCGTTTGATGGCAACACTACTGCACACGATTTCATTCTTCGCCCACTCTAAACGGCTTCAATGGCCCTGACAGTTGGGCCGTTTGGGCCCAATGGTGGCTTTGAATGGGACGGGGGAAAGGATCGGCGAGAGCAACCGATCAGAGCAACAACAACGAAAAAGGCATGGAAAGTAGTTGAAAGTTGTCGAGTTTGGGTGCTTATTGGTACTGGTTTGACAGATGGTGCCCTCATTTTTTGGAGCACATTGTTTTACTTTGTACTTGTTTTGTATTAGCTTTTTTCCATTTTCTCAGAAAGTTTAAGAACTTTAAATGCTAAAAGATACACCATAGAAAAAATGCTGAAAGTTTTTTTTACTTTTAAAACATTTAAACATTTATTCAAAAAGAGATTTCCAAATTTCCAAAATTTAACTTTTTTCTATTTTTTTCTGTTAATTTATACCACTTTAGTCTAAAGGAAAATTCCAGATCACTTAAAAAACATAAATACATTGAAAATGATGACATAGAATTTTGTTTCAAAATAACATTACCAGAGCCGTATCTTGGGTCCACGGCGCCCTTGGCGAAGCATCAATTTTGCGCCCCACCCAATATTACAAGCATTTTGTTAAATTGTTGTTATTTTTCAATTATTGCTTCAATGAATTTGGATTGTATAATTGCACCTAAAGCTAAATGTAAAGCTCTATGTAAATTTTTATGTAAAACTGTTAAAAACACGACTAAAAACCATTTCTCATCACTTTTTTTTTCATTTTAATGCAAAAAACATCGACATGACAGCATGTAACAATGGATCAACTATGATCTGCTTGGAAATAATTGTCAAGTAGAACTTTTGCTGTCAAGAAGGGCCATGAAGTTATTTTTTTGAAATTGAATTAAAAATCTATTTTGAATCCTTTGCGGTCGTGCAAAGGATCAATGTGCTCAGGAAATCGACGTCGTCGTGCTATCTTGTCGCACCCGCCATTTTGACGTTCCGAGAAAAACGCGTTTTAATGTTTGACCTTGAATATTCAAAAACGAGAGCACGCAATGTAAACAATAACAAACACGTTTTGTTTGGCTCACCATTCTGTGCATTGTCCCAAAGTTTGGTTCACCCAAAACTGGCAGCGCTAGTACGAGAGAATGATGGTCTCGAGTCGAGAGAATAGTGGTACCATTCACGGACGCAGAGAACACAGCTCGAGATGGGCGATAGAACTATTCTCTCGAGGTTCATTTGCAAAAAAAGTTCATCCGTCAAACAAAAAACCAAAAGTGTCGACAACGGGAATCGAACCAGAGACCTTTGACAAACCAATCCAATGACTTAGCTGCCTCGGCCACCACAGCTTGGTGACCATGGAGAATTCAGAAGTCGATGTATGACACTTGTTGGAGATTTATTGATTCAACTAACGAATGAACTCATTTGTTATGATGGTGTGAGTTGGTACCATTATTCTATCGATTTTGGCACTGAGCCCTCAATAAATTTTGAGAGAACGATTATCTCGATTCTGAATTTTGGGTTGGTTGCTGGAGTCCCGAGTTATAATTACAAATGTTTACGGTAGTCTAGCTTGTACGTGCGACAAACGCATCCTGACTTTCCTGGCCTGAAATCCCTTTGGCCTTTTGTCGCACTTACATCAATTTTCATGGAGTGACAAGATAGCACGACAAGATTGAAACTACTTTCATATGTAAAGTGACAAAAATGCACGGAGTTTTTTCGGTTTTAGTTGAATATCTCAGGATTGAAATCGAATTTTGGGGATCTGTGAAGGTCAAAAGGTGAGCAATTGTGAGCTGCACAAAATGGCGTTCTTAACTCAATTTGGCCCAAAATGCACGTACGACAAGTTAGCACGATGGCGACGAAATGACAACTTTATCGTTGTGAACAATTATATCCCAAATTTAGGCTCAATTTTAGGACTCAATTGGAGACCTAAATGTGGTTAAATTGTTAAAATCAGAAACACAGTTTTATTTATGATTTATTTTTCAAATTAATATGAGATAGGTTGAATTGAAAAATTTATTGTAAGAATTATGTTAGCTGAATATTTTGTAAGATTTAATAAAATCGATAATGAAAGCAGGATTTTGTTTGCTTTTAACTTATTTTTCAGATAAATGCACACAATTGAATGCTCAATGCTGATGAGTTTTGCTAAAACTTGTTAGCAAATAAGATATTTTCTAAGTCTGATTGTATAAGCAAAAAATTTTCCCGGATTCATTTCGGTGTAATTAGAAAAATGAAAAAAAAAAGTCCTTATTCAATATTAAAAAAATAATAACTATAAGTATAATTTTTCAACATGCAGCGGCAGTACCCAATTTCGTCAAAATCAATTAAAATTCATTCAAAATCTAGCGCAATTCACGATGAAACTTATTTTAATGGTAATAATGCTATTAAAATTTGGTAAAAAATATGAAGATAAGAAACTTTTGTTATTTTTTTTTTTTTTTGATTTAATGTTTTTAGATTATGTTTTGCATCGATTTTAATTTTTCAATTGTATTTTTTGATTTATTTTTAATTCATAGAACTGAATTCCCACGAATTCAAAATTGTTATTTTTTGAACAAAGCAATATGAATATTTTTAAACCTTGATAAAATATTATTTGTTTGTTTTTAACTGACAGAACAGAAAATAAAAGTTTGAATAGTTTCTCATTATAAATGTTTAAAAATGTGTAAATAACAATTGAACAGCCTGAAACGTTAATCGATAAGTTGTTCTGATTTCGGAAGATTTTTGCTGAATCTCGCAGAAAAATTTGGTGTGCTCTGAAAACCATTTTTTTTGTAAAAAATAATGTTGGTTTTATTGGTGAACATTTGCAGCAGTTTTCTTATTTCAAAAATCTAGTATTTCAAAAAAAACGTAGAGAAAGTTCAATGTACGAAGATGCTTATAAAAGGGAATTGGTTCTGAAAATATTTCAAAGCCCATTTTTTAAATCTCGAACATTTCAAAATTTCAAAAGAAAAGTATAAGTTTTATTGTTAAAATAACTCCTCCCGAGCAGACGAAAATGACTTAGGAATAACATTTTTTGATATTTGAAAATACTAAACCAATAACATTTTATGTTATTAATAACGAGGTTTTTTATTCTTCGTTATGATTTTTTTGTTATTAGATTGTTATTGTAATAACAGACTAATAACACTTTTAGTTATTCTTCGAACAAATCTTTGTTATTATTTTTTTTATTTTAACAACTAATCCGATCATCCCAATTGGAGTTGGAGATATTCTTCCATAACAAAAAATGTTATTCCAAAGTTGTTTTGGCTTCCAACCAATATCAGACCAATAACAAATTTTGTTATGATAACATAAACTGTTTGCAAAAATGGATTTTTCAAGAAGATTCCATATCAATTTCTGTTATTTTAACAGTATTTGTTACTGAAAGGGCATGAATTTTGTTATTACCGTCTGCCGGGCTATTTTAAAGAAGCTTCAAATGTGACCACAATTTTAGAATTTTGCGGATTTTGATTCACAGCCAAATTAACACGAAAATAACATATAGTTGGACATTTTTTAGTCTAGAAGGTATGGCTTAAACTTCATTATATAACGGTCCAAACTCTTCTAGAACTTTTTGAACTTTCTGCCACTTGAGCGCCCGTTCTTTGATGACAAAATAAATAAAGCTTTAAATTTAAATTTTCAAGATCACTTCGGTAGAAATATTCATACGATTGATTTTGACATCCTAAATCATTTTTTATATGTTAAACCTAATTATCTGGTTATTTGTAGCCAAAAATAATATGTTGGCACCTTTTCTGTTTTAAATACCTATTGAGGATTTTATGACTGACATTAAAAAATAGTACAATCAACTATTTCGGCGCCCCCCAAGGGCTAGCGCCCTTGGCGGTCGCCAACTGCGCCAACCCCTAGGTACGGCTCTGTGTAACATTATAATAACTAAAACTAATTAGTAATCAATCGTTTTTCAAGTTTCTTGTCGAGAAATTAGAATCCTAAAAAAAATTGCATACAAAAAACCATTTCTTTTGAAACTCGACGAAATTATATTTAACGCAACTGATTTCGAAATGAACTTTACCATCCTGAAACATGTAACTTTTAAAATGCTTCCGAGTAAATCATTGCCTCACTAATCATCCCGTAATCGTCCGAACAAAACCCCTCCCCCACCAAACATTTTCCCGCACACCACAATCAGTAACTCTCAGGTCGGCCACATTTCTGACTTGTGGCCACGAGGCAAAAGTTGTCAGAGCACGACATTTTCCCACAAATCGCACCTTGTTGTCTGCAGCGTCAAGTCCACATTTTCCCATAGCGCTTGTTGAATATTAGTCGGAAAGCCGGGAGAAAACCGGAAAAGGTGGGGAAGGGAAGATGCGGGACATCCCCAATCCGGCGCAGTCAGTGTCTTGAGGTTTTTTTTTCCCCCGGGAAAAGTCGGTTCTTCGAGTCGGACTGCTTGCAGGGGAGTGACATCGTGATCTACCGTCGTTTTATTTTTGTCCGGGAGTTGCTTTTGCAAGGGGGGGGGAGTCCAGGTGAGACTTTTTGTCAGCAGATAATCCGGTGGGGGGTTGGGGGGAAGGTCTCCAAGAACTTATGATGATAAGCTGGGTAAAAATCGTCTCCGAAGGATTCGGTGGGAATTTAGAGAGCAAGTTTTGCCACACAAAACAGAGGTGAAAAGGAAGTCAGTCACGGGCAGTCTATCTGTTTTGCCGAGAGAGGGACGGAGCATTTCAAACTTTTGTCGGGCAGGTGGTCACTTCACCCTGGGGAAAGCGAGAAGGGGTGGGGGAAGGACGCGGGTGAGTGACAGTACGAATGAAGCTTCTGTTTTGGGGTTGGGAGCTTAATCTGGTGTAAACAACGACAAGTTTTTACATTTATCTTCGGAACGGAAACTAATGGCTCGAGGAAGAGAGAGAAACGATTTTTTAAATGATTAACCCTCCACTATCCAACCCCGCCGATTTTTGATCTTCAAAAAGCATTGGAAAGAAGAAACCTTGAAATTTTAGATAATTATAGGGTTTGAAGTTTTACTTGTTTTATGTGACTTTGTCAATGTTTTTATAATGTAAGTTTTAAGGGGTCAACTTTGGCTGTGTTTTTTTTTATTTTACTAATATTTCCTACATTTTAAGTAGAAAGACAATTGCATACAGTAATCTTTGCATGGCAATATCTCAGCAACTAAGGGTCGTATCAACAAAGTCAAAAAATGCAAAATATAGAGAATTTTCGCAGCTTTTTTCAACAGAAGGCAAACATGTGCACTCATTTAAAAAAAAAGAATAACTGCGACTATTTTAAAAAGTTACCTAAAAATGGCTATCACTTAAAAACGGTGCACTTTATGAAGATTACACTTCAGTACTTTTTAATTGCAAATTCTATTTTACACCGAAAAATGAAGTTGTAACATTTTTGCGACCAATATTTCGATTCTTTGAAAACATCAGTATTGATTCAAACATTCATAACTCGGACAAAGATGTTTTGCCCGGAAATTTCTGAAAAGTTGGCATTTGATGTCCCCTAAAACATATCAGAAAAAAATATTGAAAATAGGGTTTTTTTTTTGCGAATCATGCTTTAGTGACAAAAAGTGAAATTGAAAATCATCAATTTTTTTACCGTGTATCATTTTTTAAGTGTAGTTTTTATCCATACCTACAACTTTGCCAAATACACCAAGTCGATCAAAAAATTCCTTAAAAAGATATATATTTTTTAATTTTCATATAATATTGTTGTATGGACAGCTGCCAAATTTGTATGGAAAATTATATGGACAAACTAATGATGCAAAATGGCTTCTTTGGGAATATCAAAAGCAGCAAAAAAGTTTCAGCAGGATTACAAAAAACAAAAATTAAAATTAAAAAAGACCCATTTTGTAGAATTGCTCAAACAAGTAATTCTCAGCCAACTCTTACGAGATCGGAAAACACCCCTTTTCGATTTGTGTGAAACTTTGTCCTAAAGGAACACAAATCCACGGTCTATTTGTTGATATCTCGTGACGGAGGGGCAGTACGACCCCTTTCATTTCTCAGGATTTTTACCAAGACACATTTTTCAGTGATTTGTAGCTCGAAACCGTAAAGAGATAGAAATTTGGTGTCAAAGGAACTTTTGTGTAAAATTGAACGCCTGATTGAATGACGTGCTAAAAATTCCGAAAAAAAGAATTTCCACTAAAAACAGATAAAAAATTGTTTTCAAATCGCTGCAATTATTTTTAATCTAATATTACGGAGGAGGGTATTTTTTTAGAATAAAAAAATCATTTAAAAATTTGGTGTAATTTGGCAGGGTTCCTTTTAAGAGTGTAACAATGTTTTACTAAGATGCAGAGTAGACAATAACAAAAATTTGACCAGTTTTTCGCAATTTTCACTCCTTAAACGTGGTCGTTTGTTTTGAAGGTATTTTTTATTTTCGAAAAATTTCAGCCAATTTTGTATTAAAACTAACTTTTGGACGTTTGTTGTGGCTAGTGCACTGCTAGTTTTTTTTTATTGGATAATCGTCACATTCAAACAGTGCACGAACAACAACAAACGTCCAAATGGTCATTTTGATGCAATACTTTCAAAAGCACACAATTCGTTTTTAGGAGTGAAAACTTCGAAAAACTGGTCAAACCTGGTCAAAATAAATAAAAAAACTTTTAAAAAAAAAAATCCAAAAATCTGAGAGCTCGTAAAATGGAAAACTATTTTTGATTTTTTTATGAAAAAAACGTTTTTTCGGAACTTTGAGTACGTCATCAAATCGGGCGTTCAATTAAATACAAAAGTCCCTTTGACACCAAATTTCGAACTGCGTACTGCCGTACCCGGGCAGACGGTAATAGCATATGCCATTTCAATAACAAATACTGTTAAAATAACATAAAATGTTATGGAATCTTCTTGAAAACTCCATTTTTGCAAAAGGGTTTGATAAAAGTTTATGTTATTATAACAAATTTTTTTATTGGTCTGATATTGGTTCAGAGCCAAAACAACTTTGCTATGGAAGAATGCCTCCAACTGTTATTGCGATGATCGGATTAGTTGTTAAAATAACAAAAAAATAATAACAAAGATTTGTTCGAAGAATAACTAAAAATTTTATTAGTCTGTTATTAAAATAACAATCGAATAAAAAAGATCACAACGACGAATAACATATCTCAATATAAATAACATAAAATGTTTTTGGTCAAGTATTTTCAAAAATCAAAAAAAAATTATTCCCAAGTTATTTCCATCTGCTCGGGATTGCAGATTTAAAAAGTACATTAAGTACGAGATCAAATCGAGCGTTCAAAAAAAAAAGGTTTTACCGTCCCAACGTCATTTTTGTATAAAAAACTAACTTAATCCACCTATGTGGTTGATGCCTTCCTCACTTTTTACCAACTATGGGTAATATGAGTGGTTTAGACACATATTTCAGCTATTTTTTTCAGGTCCAGAAAAATAAGTACACAGATATAACTTAAGTGGTCAGAACACGAGACAGAGTTGTCAGATCATCAATTTTGTGGACTCGTTAGAAAGGATTTTCGATTACCTAACCAACAATGGGTTGGATGATGGATCCGGACATCGTTTACATGCAGTTAAGTGATCATAACTCGAGACAGGGTTGCCAGATCTTCAATGTTGTGGACTCGTTGGAAAGGTCTCTCGATTACCTAACCAACGATGGGTCGGATGATGGACATCGTTTACATGCATTTAAGTGAGATCCGGCTTCAAAAAAGTACATAAATATCACTTAAGTGGTCATAACTCGAGACAGGGTTGCCAGATCTTCAATGTTGTGGACTCGTTGGAAAGGTCTTTTGATTACCTAACCAACAATGGGTCGTATGATGGATCCGTACATAGTTTAAATACATTTAAGTGAGATCCGGCTTCAAAAAAGTACATAAATATCACTTAAGTGGTCATAACTTGAGACAGGGTTGCCAGATCTTCAATGTTTTAGAATCATTGGAAAGGTCTTTCAATTATCTAACCAACGATGGGTTGGATGATGGATTTGGACATAGTTTAAATGCATTTAAGTGAGATCCGGCATCAAAATTCCAGCTGCGAATCGGGTGCTGGAACTGGACTTTGACACTTTTTTATACGTAACTTTTGAACTACTTATCGGATCTTCAAACAATTCAATAGTGCAGTATGGGGCACCAAACCGGACCGAATGCAACTTGTTTGACTCAAATCGGATCAGCCAGTGCCGAGAAAACTTGGCAAGAATTTTGAGCACCAAGTGGAATACGCACACACATACACACACACACACACACACACATTTGTTCAGTTTTCGATTCTGAGTCGATAGGTATACATGAATATAGGTCTACGAGCTGTTTTTCAAAAGTTACTTTTTCGAGCAGGATTATAGCCTTACCTCAGTGAGGAAGGCAAAATAGGTGAAATGGATCTTGCCATTAATCACCCGAATGGGATAAAAATTGATTAACATACAGTTTTTAGCGATTAAAATTCCTTTTAAAACCACTTGTGGATCAAATAATACAATACTCAACAAAAAATAAAAGACTAGTCACATTTTCCACACCACATGGTGCGATTTTCCAAGCCACGAAATCGAAATGCTAATCAAATCCGCTCAGAGAATTGAAACCGAAACGATGAGGCAATCATCAACAGTATCCACCCTCAGCTCATCATCTCGAAACGCTGCTAGGACGCAGTTATCGATTCTAGTAATCCCCGGAGGGCACCTCCTATGCCTGCCTTTGTTCCCGTTGAACCCGTTCAGTCGTCACTAGCTCAACGGTCATGCAGTCACTCAGCGTAAAAGTGAAGGCAGGGAACCTTTCGTGATAACCCACGGGGGGACAACATTGAATAACTTCAGGAGTGAAAAGTGTCACTCTTTTGCAAGCAAATAAGTAATCGGCATGAGGGCTAGAACTGAATGTGAGCAGTCTTTTTTCGAATGCAGCGATGTGAACAAAAATTTCCATCGATATGATTGATGCGGGTACCTGATGAGGGGATTTTATTGAAAAGAAACTTTTTTGTGCAACATAAGTATGGCCTGAAAAGTGTGAAAAAATAAAAAAAAATATAAAAGCAGTTGACGGCTGTGGAATTTACAAGAGCAGAAAGAAACATGCAAAAAAATACTAACAGAACACGATAGTAGAGACAAATAGTAGTTTATGCAACAAGTTGCAAAAAGCGGATTTTTTCAGCACGAGTCGTACATTTATCCAACGAGGTTCACCGAGTTGGATGAATACGAAGAGTGCTGAAAAAATCAAGTTTTGCAACGAGTTCCATACAACATTTTTAGCAATTTCAAAAAACACACAATGAGTGAAATTTTATGTCAAATTTTACTGTATTTTGTCAATATATTGTTTAAATAAAAAAAAATGTTGAAAAGTGTTACTTTTCGAAACTAGTGCTGAAAAGTGTTACTTTTCGAAACTAGTGCTGAAAAGTTCAACTTTTCAGCACCCATTTGAGTGCTGAAAAGTAGAACTTTTCAGCATTTATTTTGAAAAGTGTTGCTATTCGATTCTGTTATTTTTGGTACAGAAAAGTAGGCTATTTCGTCGTTCAAGAATGACAGGAAAAGTAAGTAGTTTCACGACGGAATTGCAAAAATACAATTTTAGTTCTTTCTTGAGGTTAATTTAGAAACTCGCGATTAAAGCTTACAATTCCATAATGCTTCAATAACTTTAAATTCTCTACTGAAGATTTTTTTTTTATTTTCTGATTTGCCTGAAACTTTTTCGGGAGCAATTTAAAAAAAATAAACAGTTTCTAATAAACTGCCTCAAAATGCATTCGAATCGATGAAAATGAGTTATTTTAGTGTTCCATAATTAGCCTGTAATTTCCAGCTGACAATATCTTGGAAACTTTTAGTCCCTCTAGAGTCTAGATCTGGGTGCTGAAAAGACAAAATGCGTAACGTAATTTTCGAAAGCACCCCATTGCTCTTCACTAATACAACTTCACTACAGCTGTAAACATAAACAAAGTAGAAGGCTATGTTCAAGCTCAAGCGTGACTTATAGAACTTTATGACGTTGCTGGCCGGGCAAAATTTAACTTCAATCTTTTCGCTATACATGTTTTCGTAGATACCTCTTTTTTTGCTGCTGAAGCGAATTGTTTTAACACATTTTGGATCTGTTGATGATAATATTTTCGCTGAAAAATTAACTGCTTTGCTTTTTTTCGTAGACTGAACGTTGGGCGGCCAAAAGTTGTGTCAAAAGATGTATTGGCTTCGAATACCTTGAAAGCTCGACGCCATCGTTTTTTCCCTGACAAAATAAATTTGATCGATCACAATACTTGCCACTTCTTGGTATCATTTCGCGAACAGTAAATTGGTTTAGCTTTGACAGTTCAAATTGAGGCCACTTTGCGAACCAGTATTCTGCACCCTGGTCTAGACGGACTTCGATCTAAAAATTAGCCAAAAATCATTTTTTTATCCAATTTTTGATCTTCGAAAAGCATTGGAAAAAAGAACTCTAAAAATTTTAGAAAATTTTAGGGGTTTAAAGTTTTTTTTTTTTTTTTGAGCCTTGATACCACTGCGACCAATTAGAGGAATATTGTGGTGTAGGGGTTTAAAGTTAGACTTGTTTTGTGTGACTTTTCCAATGTTTGAAATAATGTCAGTTTTAAGGGGTCAATTTTGGTTGTGTTTTTGATAACATTTTCTTAATTTTTGTAGTGTCCTAGTCTTTGCCTCTACTATTTAAATGGCAATTCTATAGGAGAAAATGTAAAAAAAAAAAACAATTAAAAAACAATGTTAAAAACGTTAAAAAATTAGATAGGCAAAATGTTATATAGGAGGTGGTAGAATAGGCCAAATACCACAAAAAAAAATTAAATTAAACAAGATAAATGCGAACTTAAATACTAAAAATAAAACAAGGCTGCGGAGTCGGGTCATATTTCAAGCGACTCCGACTCCGACTCCGGCTTTCAGCTCCAACCGACTCCGACTCCGAATCCAACAACAGCCTACTAAACTCTAGCTGACTCCGACTCCGACTCCAGATAGCGGGCGCGTGCAAACAACAATTAATTTTAGTTTGAATCAAAATGCACGGTTTTTTTTGATTCAAAGTTGGTTCGGGTAATATAAACGCAGTATTTTTTTTTTGTTATTTTTAAAAGGACTTTACTTATTACAGCGAATTAATTCAACGCTAAATTTAGTGTTGATTCAATTGGTTGAAAGAACCCTCGATTTTTTTTACATTTTTTCGCCAAGTTAAAACAAAAAAATATTTTTGATTGAAATAAGCTCGATTTTTATGAATTATGAATACATTTATAAATAGGACGATTGAAATACTCCTAAAGTGTTATGTTTTTTTTTTCAATTCAACTGGGTTTAAAACGCAAAATGTATTGCATTATCGGATTCTAAGGAAAATTCAACAATAAGAACAGCCATGTTTAGTTTCTATGTTACAAGTTTTAAGCTTAATTGAAACAAAAATCTTAAGATCTAAACGCCTTTTCAGCACAACAATTTTCTAAGTAAATTTCGATGATGTTATTTCAAAAATTTAAACTTTTAATTTAACTCCTTCAAATTTATTGCATTTTGTTAAAAGATATTGAACAAGCTTAACAAATACTTAATAGTTCATTTTTTTCAAATAAAGCATTCAAAGAAACCAAGAAACCAAGATCGATATTAATGTACAAAATCAGTTTGCAGACTTTTAGGCTGAAATTATAAAGAAACACAGCTACAATCACCCTGGTTTTGAAATAAACAATTTTAAAAGTAACTATTTTGTTCAAAAGCTCTATTGAATTTATTTGAAAAGACGTACATGAACATTGTGTGATCCAGCTTAGTATTCACTTCAAACATATAAATCATGAGAAAATTATTACCAATTTTATAATATTTGGAAAACTAATAAACAAAATTATCAATGTCATCCCGCTTTCTGGTATTTAAAAAAATATTCTTAAAAAAATTCTAGAGATCTTTTTAGCATTGAGGTTATCGATATATCTAATAAATTCAATGATTATTTCAAAATAAGTTGCTACTTGTTTTTTTTTATTATTTACATGTAGATTGATATAAAAGTTAACAATTCATGACAATTTTACAAATGATTTGTAATTTTTGTTATGTACTGATAATAAACCTTTATTTTTCCGATTTGATAGGAACAGTAATTGTTATTTTTGCATAGAAATTTCTCATATATTTTTTCGAGGGGAAAAAGTGATAAGGTACAGTCATCCCACATATTCGGAACACCCACAAATTCGGAACACTTTTGTGTTAATTTGTCAATACAATGCCAAATGCATCTTTCCTGGCGACCCTTCTTTTTTTAGGACCTATATTTGGACATTCTCTTGCTATTTCACTAGCAAAAGTAGTTCTTTTTGAACAAAAACTGCATTTTGAGACTATTTTATTCAGCGCTGCAAAACACTGCCTCCAAATTGCCTGTTCCATAACTGTGGGATGTTATTGTGCCTCCCACAATTGTGGAACACCTGAATTTAACAGATATTTTCACAAAAAAGTTATCAGACCACTCATAAAACATTACTAAGCTTGAGTTTCATTGGTTCCAGTGTGTGAAGTCATTATTTTGTAGAAAATATGTACTCCTGGAGAGAATCAAAGTTTGTTTACATCCGCAAGAAAAAAGTGTTCCGAATTTGTGGATTTCAAGGGTCAATGTTTTTCTTTGAAAACTTGATATAAAACGTAAAAATGTACAGCCGGTCAATACATCAATCGAAAGATCGCAAGAAAAGCTTTCACATGCAGGTAGAAACAAGTCATTATGTTCAATTATCGTTTTTCTATGATTTTTCGAACATTGACCGATCTGTAAACTGTTCCGAATATGAGGGATGACTGTACCTTATAACTTTTTTCCCTCGAAAAAAATTGATCTACTTAAAACCTTCAAGCATTCGCTAACGGTCTAAAATATGACTGTGTTTGTATTTTTTAGAACGAGTTTGATAAAATTTGGTCATAACTATTTGAATAAAAAGAATACATCAATACAAGCAAAAGAGACAGTTAAGAATCAATTGAATATATTTTTGAAATTCACATCATTATTGTTTACTATTTTATGAGTTATGACACTGCAAACATGGATAAGAGAGGATTAACAAATTATCATTTCATGATCTTAATGGAACAACATAAAAATAGCTTTCCAATCACAATACAAATTCTTCGAAATATAATGGCATCTAATAAATATCTTGAGCCAAAAAATATATTAAATTAAAAAAATTATAAATTTAAATGTTTCAAATTTTGAGAATAAAACTGCATTATAACAAATACTGAACAACAAATAAGTGACCGGGGCCGTGGCGTAAGGGTAAGCGTGATTGCCTCTCACTCAGTCAGCCTGGGTTCGATCCCAGAAGGTCCCGGTGGCAAATTTTGAGACGAGATTTGTCTGATCACGCCTTCCATCGGACGGGAAGTAAATGTTGGCCCCGGACTAACCTTTAAAAGGTTAGGTCGTTAGCTCAGTCCAGATGTAGGAGTCGTCTCCCTGGGTCCTGTCTCGGTGGAGTCGCT